>NW_024113711.1:0-21550 GCF_003073215.2 Triticum urartu
GGATGGCAGCAGCTGTGAGCTCTTTGCCAGTGTGAGACAGAGGCATCTTGGCCTTCTGGTGCCTTGAGACGCGTGATAAGTCTTCAGACTGCACACTGTCTTCAGGAGGTGCAGTCTGCCAATGGCTTCGCCTTGAGATTTTTGGTGAAGGGGCTGGCTTTGAAGCTTTTGGCTTCTTCAACTGCTTTGGCTTCGGCACTGCAGGCGCGTCATCAGACTCAGTGTCAGCCGCAGGCTCATTCACTGCAGTCCCTTGAACCAAGATGTAGGTGATGAGGCCTTCAAGGTTGGCATACGGACCGATGACATTGGGTTCTGCTTCTCGTGTGCCATCTGCCCTTGGTGCTGAGGGACCAGGGTTGAAGTCTAACCCAAATTTCTTCTTGTTCTGCTTGCTGAGTTTTGGGCAAACTGGAAGTTGCGCTTGAACAGATTGTCGTCACGACACCAGAGTAGTGACGACGGATGTGCATCATCAGGCTGTGGCCCACGAACCATGCATGGATAGAAGCTTTGGGCAATAGCTTCATCTCTGGACCTGGGTTGAAGATTCTTGTATAAGATGTCTCCCCACGGTCTTTTGATGGCACTTTTCTCAGCATACTCTTGGGTTGTGAAGCGGTATTTGAACCATTGTTCTGCCCAATAGCGTCGAATCCATTGGATTCGGGTCTTGCGCTGACTATAATCCTCTTCAGGATCTGTCTTATACATTTCTGCGAGTTCATCAGGCAGATCTCTTGGATGTTCCGCCACGACGTTGTCTGCCCCCCTTCCTTGCTGCTTTCTCTGAAGCCATAAACTTTAACTTGAAAGGCTTCAAACGTTCAAAGGCTTCAAACTTTCTCTTGCTGGACCAACAGGAACTGGCTTCAGGAGAATTTATGTGATGCTGTAAGAATTCTGCAAATGAATGCAGACTATGAGAACCAAAGGATTCTCCCACGGACATGTACCTGTGACAGCATTAAGGTGCGAGGGAAGGGGAAGAGGTCATATGCATTCTCAGAAGATTTTGAAGATAAATCAGTTTAGAAGACATTGACCTCATCGTGCGAAGACATTCACTCATAGATAAGAAGTTGGTTCCAGATTTGTACGAATCCACAGATCAGTACAAGTGAGGAATCTAACTACTTTGTGAAGCACAAGTGAATATACTAGGCATGTTATGAGATGCAGTTTGAGAGAGATCTAGTTTGTGTGAGCAGAAACTGCTTGTGGTAGAAAGTGACAGATCAATAGGATCAACGGTGCTGTAAAAAGGGAGTTTTATTTACCACACTGAGAACTGCTAGACGGAGTGGGAGATGAGGCCGAGCAGTTCACTCGTCCGTGCCCTAACTTGGCGACGGAGGAGACCTACGGCGACGGCGGAGAGGACGATGTCCGCGGTCGGCGTGAAGACGGCGTCGGAGAGGTTGCGGCAGCGAAGCGCTTCGTCGCCGGCGTCGTCGAGAGCTAGCGGTGGCGCTAGGGTTCGTGCGAGGGTGGAAGAAGAGATAGTTACCGCTGTGAGTGTGTATTTATAGGCACAGGGGCGGCACTGTGCTATTACACAGGTGCCCCTGGCGATTCGCATCTGAGGAACACGTGGCCAGTTATGCGGAATTTTGGGGTTTGTTCCACGTCCCACGCACGCCTGGATTGTCGGGTGGTCGTTCCTACTTCTCCGGATTTCATGTGGAGGAATGAGCATTGAAAACGGACTTAATGGTTGTCTCTGTATCTTCTGCTGACAAGGACGCAGAGAAGACATTCGACAGTTTCAATAGAATGCATATGACTTGGAGAGATAGAGTTTGAGATAGAAAGCATAGAGAAGTTGGGGTCCGATCACATTCACTTAGTTCAAAAGATTCAACACGAAGATATAGCTATAAGTGAATGCTGTAGAGGACAGAACACTAGCATATATATATATATAATCAACATAGTGAAGATAATCATGAAAATATGTTGAGTTCGAAGCCAAACCAAATGTGAAGACATTGCAAGGTAACGCCATGAGTGAAACACTTCAAAATAGAACGTTTGGTGGTGGCGTTACCCACCGTATAGGAAGTATTAGACCCAGACACGGCGCACAATTATCGTGGCGCTCCGAAGTCAAATTCCACATTAATGTATTCACACTTAGAATGTATGTCTTCATTGATTGAAGATATACTTTACTTCGTGTGTTGCACATCTAAGTCATCAATATGCATAAGGGTTAGGATGTGTGCCTGATCACAGGACATTTGAGGATTCCAGGATATTTAGCTCACACCGTAACTTGCAAAACCTCTTCTCATCCAAGGGCTTGGTGAAGATATCTGCCAATTGCTCTTCAGTGTTGACGTGTATGATATCAATGTCTTCCTTCACAACATGATCTCTGAGAAAGTGATGACGAATTTCAATGTGCTTTGTCTTCGAGTGCTGAACTGGGTTGTTGGCAATCTTGATGGCGCTTTCGTTGTCGCAGTAAAGTGGCACTTGCTTCAGATGAATGCCATAGTCCTTGAGTGTTTGCTTCATCCACAGAAGCTGAGCGCAGCAAGATCCAGCAGCAATGTATTCAGATTCAGCAGTGGAGAGAGATACACAGTTCTGCTTCTTTGAAGACCAACATACAAGTGATCGTCCCAGAAAGTGACATGTCTCTCTCTTTTAGACTTGCGATCAACTTTGTCACCAGCATAATCAGCATCCGAGAATCCAACCAGATCAAACTCTGAGCCCTTTGGATACCATAATCCTAGAGTTGGGGTGTGAGCCAAATATCGAAGAATTCGCTTCAAAGCTAAGTGATGCGACTCCTTTGGTGCCGCTTGAAATCGAGCACACATGCAAACACTAAGCATAATATCTGGCCTAGATGCACATAGATAAAGTCAAAGAAACAAATCATGGGAGCGGTATACTCTTGATCGAACTCTTTACTTGTTCGTCAGGACCCAGATGGATGTTTGGCTGGCATTGGCTGTTGTGAAGCTTTGCATTCTTGCATACGAAATTCTTTCAAGCGCAATCTTTTGAGATAACTTCTCTTGAGATATGAAGATGCCATTGTGTTGTTGTCGTATTTGAAGACCAAGGAAGAACTTCAGCTCCCCCATCATGGACATCTGATATTGCTCTTGCATCATATATCCAAACTCTTCACTGTACTTCTGATTGGTGCAGTCGAAGATAATGTCATCCACATATATTTGGCACACAAATAGTTCACCATCATATGTCTTCGTGAAAAGAGTGGGATCTAGGGAACCAGGTATGAAGCCTTTGCTCTTCAGGAAGTATTTGAGTGTGTCATACCAGGCCCGAGGGGCTTGTTTGAGGCCATACAGTGCCTTGTTGAGCTTGTATACCATGTCAGGATGTTTTGGATTTTCAAAGCCAAGTGGTTGTGCAACATACACTTCTTCTTCAATCTTGCCATTGAGAAAGGCACTCTTCACATCCATTTGATATAGAAGTATGTTATGATGATTTGCATAGGCCAGCAGTATGCGTATGGCTTCAGGTCTAGCCACATGAGCAAATGTTTCATCGAAGTCAATGCCTTCCACTTGAGTATATCCTTGAGCAACGAGACGAGCTTTGTTTCTGAAAACTTGACCATGCTCATCTTGCTTGTTGCGGTATATCCATTTGGTGCCTATTATATTGTGCTTCCATGGATCAGGACACTTAACCAGTTCCCATACATTATTCAGCTCAAACTGTTGAAGCTCTTCTTGCATAGCTTGAATCCATTCAGGTTCCATGAAGGCTTCTTCAACTTTCTTTGGTTCTGCTATTGAGACGAATGCGAAGTGCCCACGGAAATTTGCTAGCTGAGTTGCCCTTGAACGAGTGAGTGGACTAGGTGCATTGATGCTATCAATTATTCTTTCAATCTGCACTTCATTGGCAACGCGAGGATGTACAGGGCGAAGACTTTGCTCTTGCTGTTCATTGTCGTTGTTGGAAGGAATGTCTTCAGGCTGAGCATTGTCTTCATGTTGATCAGGTGCTGAAATGATAAGTTCTTCTTCAGGATGAGCTTTAGAAGGTATAATTTCTCCAGTTCCCATTAGCTTGATTGATTCACTGGATGGAACTTCATCTAGCACATTTGGCAGCTGCTCTCTTTGTGAACCGTTGGTCTCATCGAACCGCACATCCACTGTTTCAACCACTTTGTAATGAAAGTGATTGAAGACTCTGTAGGAGTGCGAATCCTTTCCATATCCGAGCATAAAACCCTCATGTGCTTTTGGTGCAAATTTTGAGGTGTGATGTGGGTCCTTGATCCAGCACCTTGCGCCAAATACTCTGAAGTAACTGACATTTGGCTTCTTGCCAGTAAGGAGCTCATAAGATGTCTTGTTCAGTAGCTTGTGAAGATAAACACGATTGATTGTATGGCATGCAGTATCAATGGCTTCGGGCCAGAATTTTCTTGGGGTTTTGTATTCATCTAGCATCGTTCTGGCCATCTCAATTAGTGTTCTGTTCTTGCGTTCGACGACGCCATTCTGCTGTGGCGTGTACGGGGCTGAGAATTCATGTGTGATGCCCAAGGTATCAAGATATGTATCAAGGCCAGTGTTCTTGAATTCAGTGCCATTGTCACTTCTGATGTGCTTTATCTTGGTGCCAAAATTGTTCATAGCTCGATTGGTGAAGCGTCTGAAGACATCCTGCACTTCAGTCTTGTAAAGGATTATGTGCACCCAAGTATATCTAGAATAATCATCAACAATAATTAAGCCATAGAGGCAAGCAATAGTAGTTAGAGTTGAGTAATGAGTAGGACCAAAAAGATCCATGTGAAGCAGTTCGAAGGGTCGAGTAGTGGTCATGATTGTCTTCGAGGGATGTTTGGCCCTCGTCATCTTCCCTGCTTCACAGGCACCACATAAGTGGTCTTTCTTGAACTTGACACCCTCGATGCCTATGACATGCTTCTTATTCGCAAGGGTGTGGAGGTTCCTCATGCCAGCATGTCCAAGCCTCCGATGCCAGAGCCAGCATTCTGAAGCCTTTGCTAGAAGACATACTGCAAGCTGTGGCCCTGCTGAGAAATCTACCACGTACAAATCATCTTTTCGATACCCTTCAAACACTAGAGACTTGTCAGATTCCATTAGTACAAGGCAACGATATTTTCCAAACATTACGATCATGTTCAAATCGCAAAGCATTGAGACAGACATTAAGTTGAAGCCAAGGGATTCAACAAGCATGACTTTATCCATGTGTTGATCCCTTGAGATTGAAACTCTACCTAGACCCAATACCTTACTTTTACCAGTGTCAGCAAATGTGATGTGGCTCTTGTCGGATGGACGTAAGGTTGAGTCCATAAGAAGACTTCTTTTGCCAGTCATGTGATTTGTACACCCACTGTCAATAATCCATTCTGAAGACGCTGGTGTCGTACCCTACAGTGCAGTTAGGGGGATAGGCTTCACCAAGAGCATTGTGAAGCAAAAACATTTGACGAACCAGTGGGTTATGAAAGCTTAGATCCAGATTAGGACTAATAGGGAGAGTAGCAAGCAATTCAGGTACGAAGTACATAGTAAGACCATTTGGGCATTTGATCTTGCGCCCTACAAGATGTTTAAGGTCCCCAAGCAATAGCGTTCAGACGATTTTGGTTTTCTGCTTGGAGACCTTTCCCTGCAAAAAGAGAGTTAAGCCTTCTTAACCACCCACATCTTCAAGGTGGCTTAGAAGAAGCAATAAGTCTAAGTGCAGCCATCTGAGAATTTTGGCTTTGAAGCCCAAATCAGAGTCTTGCAGGGGCGGACAATAGTACTTCATAAGAATAAGCAGAATAGTCTGGTATGAACATGGCGGATGAACCGCTCTCATAATTCATATGCCTGAGTATGGTTTCCCTGCAAAACATTTGCGTTAGTGCGACTCAGGTGAGTCCTCTGTCTGTATGAAGCCTTTGGACCGTATGAAGCCTTTGGTCTGAGGTTTGTCTTCTTCACGTGAGGTGTCATGATGACATTCACAGGAAGACTCTCCAGACACCTTTTCGGAACCCAGATCTTCTTCATAGGCGGTCCATTCCTGCAGTTAGTACCAATGTACCTGGCAAACACTTCACCATTCTGATTACACTTCACCATTCTGATTCTTAAACAGTTTATAGTTTGCATCAAAGGATTCATCAATGATAATGGGGTTAGCACAAGTGAAGCCAGATAGATTGGATGGATCTGCTGAAGGTTCCTTTGCAGCAACCCACATGGTTTTGGGGTACTGCTCAGGTTTCCAGTAAGAGCCATCTGCATTCATTTTCCTTACGAACCCTACACCCTCTTTCCTAGGGTTTCGTTCAGAATCTGCTTTTTCAGGACATCACATAGCGTCTGATGCCCTTTAAGACTTTTGTACATCCCTGTTTCAAGCAATGTCTTCAAGCTAGCATTCTCATCAGCAATAGCGGTGGTATCCTCAGCAGAGGGGTTAGTTACCATATCAACAATTGAAGATATTGCAACAGCAGTAGCAGTAGAACATTCAGCAACAGAAGTAGCATTATCACGCTCAAGGCATTTAAGACATGGTGGTTCAAATCCTTCCTGAGCGGGACTGATCTTTTTGGCACGAAGTGACTCATTTTCTGTTTGAAGATCTTCATGAACCGCTCTCAATTTCTCAAGATCCTGCTTCCTTTGAAGATAATCATATGAAAGCTTTTCATGAGTTGTTGAGAGAGTTTCATGACGACTTTCAAGTTCCTGATACTTAACGTGAAGATTTTTTATGTCTTCAATTAAGGATTCAGATCGAGTCATTTCAGCACCCAACAGATCATCGCTTCTGTCTACAGTTTTTGAATATGTTCCATAGCTTTCTGTTGTTCAGTTGCAATTTTAGCAAGTGTTTTGTAGCTAGGTTTTGAACCACAATCAGAGTCATCGTCACTAGATGTTTGATAGTGAGTAGTGCGTGTGTTTACCTTGGCACCGCGTGCCATGAAGCAGTAGGTAGAAGCGGAGTAGTCCTTGTCATTTGCATCGGTGTCGGTGATGAAGTCATTGTCTTCAGTGTTGAAGATGGACTTGGCAATGTATGCTGTAGGCAGACTTGCGACGCCTGAGTCGGATTCCTCCTCAGACTCCACCTCCGCCTCCTCAGAAGCAGAATCCTCCTCTAAATCCATTTCCTTGCCAACAAACGCACGTGTCTTGCCAGATGAGCTCTTCTTGTGTGATGAAGACTTTGAGGAAGACTTGGAAGAAGACTTTGAGTATTTCTTCTTCTTTTTCTTGTCGTCAGAGTCATATTCCTTGCTCTTCTTCTTCTTTTTGTTCTCATTGTCCCACTGTGGACACTCAGAGATGAAGTGGCCAAGTTTCTTGCACTTGTGACATGTTTTCCTCTTGTAGTCATGAGCAGGAGCTTCATCATTCCTTGAACTTGATCAAGAAGAATTTCTGAAGCCTTTCTTCTTGGTGAATTTTTGGAACTTCTTGACAAGCATAGCAAGTTCCCTTCCAATGTCTTCAGGATCATCAGAACTGCTGTCTGATTCTTCTTCAGATGAGGAGACAGCTTTTGCCTTCAAGGCACGAGTTCGCCCATAGTTTGGACCGTAGATATCTCTTTTCTCCGAAAGCTGAAACTCATGTGTGTTGAGCCTCTCAAGTATGTAGACGGATTGAGTGCCTTAAAATCAGGACGTTCTTGAATCATCAGGGCCAGGATGTCAAACGAACTATCAAGTGATCTCACAGCATCTTGAGACTTCGTGTTTGGTAATCTCATGGAGCCGAGGGCTTGAAGCTCATTTGTGATGTCAGTGAGTCGGTCAAATGTGTGCTGGACATTCTCATTGTCATTTCGCTTGAAGCGATTGAAGAGGTTGAAGGACACTGATTCTCTGATCTCTCTGGGTTGAGATGCCTTCATTGAGCCTTGGAGAGCCAGTCCCATACCAGCTTGGATGTCTTCAAAGCAACTCACACGGCCATACTGTCCTTTGGTCAGATGACCACAGATGATATTCTTGGCAGTAGAGTCCAGTTGAATGAATTTCTTGACATCAGCAGCAGTGACACCTTCTCCACCTTGGGAACGCCGTTCTCGACGACATACCATAGGTCGACGTCAATGGCTTCAAGATGCATAGGCATCTTATTCTTCCAGTATGGATATTCAGTTCCATCGAAGACGGGGCACGCAGCGGAGACTCTAATTATCCCTGCAGTCGACATAGCTAAAACTCCAGGTGGTTAAACCAAATCACACAGAACAATGGAGCACCTTGCTCTGATACCAATTGAAAGTGCGTTATATCGACTAGAGGGGGGGTGAATAGGCGATTTTTATGAAAGTCTTCAGAACATGGAAGTTTTGAAGACAAACGATAAAATTAAACCTATTACCATGCAGCGGAAGGTAGACTACACTAGGCAAACCATAGTCAAGTATTCAATGAAGTGAAAGCACAAAGACTAATAGCAGCTAGGTAGTAAGGATCAGGTAGGAAGATATTGTGAAGCCAAACAGAACACGCAGTCACTCAGTGAAGACAAATGATAGAGCAAACATACAATGACTTCACAAGGAGTAACAGTAAGTAAAGTGAAGTGAAGATGAAACCAGTGACTCGTTGAAGACAATGATTTGTTGGACCAGTTCCAGTTGCTGTGACAACTGTACGTCTGGTTGGAGCGGCTAGGTATTTAAACCTTAGGACACACAGTCCCGGACACCCAGTCCTGAACACGCAGCTCAGGACACCCAGTCCTCACCGTATTCTCCTTGAGCTAAGGTCACATAGACCTCGCCCAATCACTCTGGTAAGTCTTCAAGGTAGACTCCCAAACCTTCACAGACTTCGTTCACCGGCAATCCACAATGTCTCTTGGATGCTCAGAACGCGACGCCTAACCGGCTGGAGGATGCACAGTCCTCAAGTGTAATAAGTCTTCAGATCACACAGACAAGAAGACTTAAGTGATGCCCAATTCTCTCTGGCTCTGGTGGTTAGGTCTTTATCCTCGCAAGGAATTCTCTCTCAAAGGCTTCGAGGTGGGTTGCTCTCAAATGACAAAAGCCGTGCTTTCAATCTGAGCAGCCAACCGTTTATGGTTGTAGGTGGTGGGCTATTTATATCCACTTGGCAACCCAACCTGATTTGTCCGAAATGACCCTGGGTCACTAAGGAACTGACACGTGTTCCAACGGTCAGATTTCAAACTCACACGGCAACTTTACTTGGGCTACAAGCAAAGCTGACTTGTTCGACTCTGGACAAGATTCTCTCTCATTGTCTTCACTCGAAGACATAGGTTTTTGGTTTAGGCATCACTTCAGTCATTCTGACTGGTTCTCTTGGACCCCACTTAACAGTATGGTGGTTCCTATGACTCAACACAAAAGAAAAAGAACTACGAAAGATCTAAGTCTTCGAGCTCCATAGGCTTCATATCGTGTCTTCTCTTGTCATAGTCTTCAATGTGAATATCTTCATATACCACCTTTGACTTCAATGTCTTCATACATTTTTAGGGGTCATCTCTGGTAGTAAAACCGAATCATGAGGGACTTCTACCTGTGTTATCCTGCAATTCTCACAAACACATTAGTCCCTCAACTAGGTTTGTTGTCAATACTCCAAAACCAACTAGGGGTGGCACAGATGCACTTACACATCTCCCGAATTAAAGGCATCTAAAGCCTCTTGGGAGAAACAAGCGTCGCGTAGAACTGTCCGGCGACGCCTGTGGTTCATGGCACTCTCCACTTCAGAATTTGTGGCAGACAGCCTGTCCGCATCCTCTGTCGGAGGAGCGTCCGGTGCGCGCCTTGTGCTCGCCTCCGCTTCCTGGCCAGACGTTGGAGCCCTGGCTGGTGGAGGCGCGATTAGCAACCTCTCCGGATGTAGTACGGCGATGTCTCTTTGTTCTGAAGATAGCACGAACGTTAATATGCCCTGACAGAATAACTCCAGGGAAACAGAGGGTGCACTATACCTTTGCGCCGGCATCTCAGTCCGGACTACATTCCTTTTCCCCACGGGGCCCTGCGGCCCCTCGTTGGCTAGCCGCCGCAGGTTCGGGCTCCTGCCTCAGAAATCTCCCCTGCAAAACACGGTTGTCGTCAGAAACACCGGGCTACGTGAGGGTGGAATCTCTTACAAGGGAATAAGACCCTGGTTTCTGTCACCTGGGAGGCCGGGATTAACCCTGGGTAATCCGCCGTAATGGCTACCAAGGTATTGTCCTTGCTTAGCTGATGGAACACCCCGTCGATAAGCTCCACCGATATGTCCGGATCCTCTTCGGAGTCCGGATTGAGGGACCGTTCTGGGTCCTCGGGCTGTGGAGGGCGGCTGTTTATATCCTTTACCTCCTGTCGCAGTTCCTGCATTGAAGTCGTTAGACTACCTATCTAACCATGGGAGTATAAAACAAACGGGCAAGCGCAATTGTTCACTTACCCAACTTGGAGGATCGTACATACTGAATCCGGCCCGCGGGTTGACGCGGAGGAATTCCTCCTTTTCTCCCTTGTACAAAGAGGATAAGATCTTTACTAAGGCGGCGGCTGAGGCCGGCCCCTTACGACCGTAACGTGTGGCGTCATCCTCCCCGTTGAAATCCCACATGGGGTGGCCTCTATATTGAAGCGGCTGCACCCCCCGCATAATGCATGCGGCCATGACTCCAATCATGGTTAGTCCGGAATGAGCCAACAGTCTTATCCGGCCCATCAGGTAAAGGACGTCTCTGTCGCTTTCTCTCTGAGAGCTCCGCGGACGCCAGCTCAAGCGTTTCTTCAATGGAGCACTGTTGAACTCAGGGAGACCGACCCGGATAGGGTCCGGTAGCGGGACGTCATCTATGTAAAACCATTCCGAAGGCCAGTCCTCGGACGCCTTCTTTGGGGTTCCGGATAGGTATCCGGTCCCGGCGATGCGCCATACTTCGGCTCCGCCCACTTGGTATATAGACCCCTCTTGAGAACGGGGCACCAGGCAGAATAACCTCTTCCACAGCGCGAAATGAGCCTCAACGCCTAAAAATAGCTCGCAAAGGGCGACGAAACCCGCAATATGCAATACGGAGGCGGGCGTGAGATTGTGCAGCTGGAGGCCGTAGAACTCCAGAAGCCCGCGGAGAAATGGATGAATTGGAAATCCCAGTCCCCTTATTAGATAGGGGACGAGGCACACCCGCTCTCCTTTAGAAGGGATTGGGCGTGCTCTCCGCTTGTTTTCCGCCATTGTAGGTGGCGAGACCGGCTCGGATCGGGACCATGTATGCCTGAGGGAGAAATCCCTTGGCCTAAAGCGACACTAACTCGCTATGCGGGATGGTGCAACTCTCCCAGTCCTCGGGTTTGGGACCGGAGGGGCGAGGGGAGGAGCTGCGATGGCTGGTCATGTTGGAATGGACCTTTGCTGGAAGCGCTCTGATGATAACTCGCGGAAAGGAGAAGATGTGGTTTGGACCTTAATCCCCATCCCGTTAAATAGGCGGCTCGTTTATACGGCTAGGGGTGTGGATGTAAAAATGCCTCGGCTTTTCGCATTCATTTGACACATGGAAGACGACCATTATTGGGCGTGGAAGCCGAGGAGCACTACATTACAAAAATCGGACATTATTCCTACAGGTACACAAGATTTGGAGAAGAACCCGCCTTGCAATGCCGAACAATCTGCGCGCCGGACTCGTCGTCATTGAAGCCTAGTTCGGGGGCTACTGAGGGAGTCCTGGATTAGGGGGTGTTCGGGTAGCCGGACTATACCTTCAGCCGGACTCCAGGACTATGAAGATACAAGATTGAAGACTTCGTCCCGTGTCCGGATGGGACTTTCCTTGGCGTGGAAGGCAAGCTTGGCGATGCGGATATTCAAGATCTCCTACCATTGTAACCGACTCTATGTAACCCTAACCCTATCCGGTGTCTATATAAACCGGAGGGTTGTAGTCCGTAGGCAATCAACTCCATATACAACAATCATACCATAGGCTAGCTTCTAGGGTTTAGCCTCCTTGATCTCGTGGTAGATCTACTCTTGTACTACCCATATCATCAATATTAATCAAGCAGGACATAGGGTTTTACCTCCATCAAGAGGGCCCGAACCTGGGTAAAACATCGTGTTCCCTGCCTCCTGTTACCATCTGGCCTAGACGCACAGTTCGGGACCCACTACCCGAGATCCGCCGGTTTTGACACCGACACTAACCCTCTCTGGTGTCTATATAAACCGGAGGGTTTTAGTCCGTAGGACAACATACAGAACAACAATCATACCATAGGCTAGCTTCTAGGGTTTAGCCTCTCCGATCTCGTGGTAGATCTACTCTTGTACTACCCATATCATCAATATTAATCAAGCAGGACGTAGGGTTTTACCTCCATCAAGAGGGCCCGAACCTGGGTAAAACTTCGTGTCCCTCGCCTCTTGTTACCATCCGGCCTAGACGCACAGTTCGGGACCCCCTACCCGAGATCCGCCGGTTTTGACACCGACAAAGACCATGAATTTCTTCAATAGTTAATGGATTAAGATCATATGTTTCTTCAACAAGCGGTAAATTAAGAACATGTATTTCTTCAATAGGAGGTAAATTCTTAACATCTTCAGCTTTAATACCTTTTTATTTCATAGATTTCTTTGCCTCTTGCATATCTTCAGGACTGAGAAATAGAATACCCCTCTTCTTCGGAGTTGGTTTGGAAATAGGCTCAGGAATTGGCTCCGGAGGTGTCCAATTATTCTCATTCGTCAACATATTATTCAATAGAATTTCAGCTTCATCCGGTGTTCTTTCCCTGAAAACGGAACCAGCACAATTATCCAGGTAATCTCTGGAGGCATCGGTTAGTCCATTATAAAAGATATCAAGTATTTTATTTTTCTTAAGAGGATGATCAGGCAAAGCATTAAGTAATTGGAGAAGCCTCCTCCAAGCTTGTGGGAGACTCTCTTCTTCAATTTGCACAAAATTATATATATCCCTTAAAGCAGCTTGCTTCTTATGAGCAGGGAAATATTTAGCAGAGAAGTAATAAATCATATCCTAGGGACTACGCACACAACCAGGATCAAGAGAATTAAACCATATCTTAGCATCACCCTTTAATGAGAACGGAAATATTTTAAGGATATAAAAGTAACGAGTTCTCTCATCAGTCGTGAACAGGGTGGCTATATCATTCAATTTAGTAAGATGTGCCACAACAGTTTCAGATTCATAGCCATGAAAAGGATCTGATTCAACCAAAGTAATTATATCAGGATTCAACAGAGAATTCATAATCCTTATCGGTAACACAGATAGGTGAAGTAGCAAAAGCAGGGTCAGGTTTCATTCTAGCATTTAGAGATTGCTTATTCCATTTAGCTAATAACCTCTTAAGTTCGTATCTATCTTTGCAAGCTAAAATAGCTAAAGAGGCTTCTTGATCAAAAACATAACCCTCAGGAATAACAAGTGATTCTTCATCATCACTTTCATCAGTATTATCAGATTCAATATTTTCAATCTCTCTAGCCCTAGCAAGTTGTTCATCAAGAAATTCACCAAGTGGCACAGTAGTATCAAGCATAGAAGTAGTTTCATCATAAGTATCATGCATAGCAGAAGTAGGCATCATCCAATAACATGCGACATATCAGAACGAATAGCAGAAGCAGTTTTAGGTGTCGCAAGCTTACTCAAAACAGAAGGTGAATCAAGTGCAGAGCTAGAATGGCAGTTCCTTACCTCCCCTCGTAGTTGAGGGATAAATCTTGGTTCTTGGATCTTTCAAGTTCTTCATAATGATAAGCAGATATAAATCCCAAGTGACTCAAAGAATAGAGCTATGCTCCCCGGCAACGGCGCCAGAAAATAGTCTTGATAACCCACAAGTATAGGGGATCGCAACAGTTTTCGAGGGTAGAGTATTCAACCCAAATTTATTGATTCGACACAAGGGGAGCCAAAGAATAATACTCTCAAGTATTAGCAGCTGAGTTGTCAATTCAACCACACCTGGAAACTTAATATCTGCAGCAAGTAAGTAGCAAAGTAATTATGATAGTAGTGGTAACGGTAACAAAAGGTAACAAGTAAAAGTAATGTTTTTGGTATTTTGTAGTGATGATAGCAATAGCAACGGGAAAGTAAATAAGCAAAGAACAATATATGGAAAGCTCGTAGGCAATGGATCAGTGATGGAGAATTATGCCGGATGCGGTTCATCATGTAACAGTCATAACCTAGGGTGACACAGAACTAGCTCCAGTTCATTGATATAATGTAGGCATGTATTCCGAATATAGTCATACGTGCTTATGGAAAAGAACTTGCATGACATCTTTTGTCCTACCCTCCCGTGGCAGCGGGGTCCTTACGGAAACTAAGGGATATTAAGGCCTCCTTTTAATAGAGAACCGGAACAAAGCATTAACACATAGTGAATACATGAACTCCTCAAACTACAGTCATCACCGGTAAGTATCCCGATTATTGTCACTTCGGGGTTAACGGATCATAACACATAATAGGTGACTATAGACTTGCAAGATAGGATCAAGAACACTCATATATTGATGAAAACATAATAGGTTCAGATCTGAAATCATGGCACTCGGGCCCTAGTGACAAGCATTAAGCATAGCAAAGTCATAGCAACATCAATCTCAGAACATAGTGGATACTAGGGATCAAACCCTAACAAAACTAACTCGATTACATGATAGATCTCATCCAACCCATCACCGTCCAGCAAGCCTACGATGGAATTACTCACGCACGGCGGTGAGCATCATGAAATTGGTGATGGAGGATGGTTGATGATGACGATGGCGACGGATTCCCCTCTCCGGAGCCCTGAACGGACTCCAGATCAGCCCTCCCGAGAGGTTTTAGGGCTTGGCGGCGGCTCCATATCGTAAAACGCCGATGAATACTTCTCTCTGATTTTTTTCTCCCCGAAACACAATATATAGAGTTGGAGTTGGAGTCGGAGGAGCTCTAGGGGGCCACGAGGTAGGGGCGTGCCCCCCACCCTCATGGACAGGTGGTGGGCCCCCTAGCCTTCATATTTTGCAGGTATTTTTATATTTTCCAAAAAGTTGCTCCGTGAAGTTTCAGGTCATTCCGAGAATGTTTGTTTGTGCACATAAATAACACCATGGTAATTCTGCTGAAAACAGTGTCAGTCTGGGTTAGTTTCATTCAAATCATGCAAGTTAGAGGCCAAAACAAGGGCAAAAGTGTTTGGAAAAGTAGATACGACGGAGACGTATCTGATCCTTTTGGTAATATCTCGATCTAGTAGAATAAAAGTTCTTAGTATGATCTAGTCGTGAGTTTTGCTTTAATCCTTCTATGTAATCGAGTCCGTGAGCTATATAATAAAGATTAGTGTTGAGTCAAGAGGCTTGATTATTTTGCCATGATCCTAAGAGAAAGAAAAGAGAAAGAAATAAAAAGAAACAAAGAGATCATGTGAATCTTATGGAGAGTCAATGAGCTCACATAGAAAAGTATGATGAATAAAAGTTGTTGAGGGTTGACAAACATAGTTTTGGTCATCGTTGCAATTAATAGGAAGTAATAAAGAAAGAGAGGTCTTCACATATAAATATACTATCTTGGACATCTTTTATGATTGTGAGCACTCATTAAAATATGACATGCTAAAGAGTTGACGTTGGACAAGGAAGACAACGTAATGGGTTATGTTTTCTTACATCTGAGATAAATTATATTGTCATGGATCATCCAACATGGTTGAGCTTGCCTTTCCCCCTCATGCTAGCCAAATTCATCGCACCAAGTAGAGATACTACTTGTGCTTCCAAATACCCTTAAACCAGTCTTTCCATGAGAGTCCACCATACCTACCTATGGATTGAGTAAGATCCTCCAAGTAAGTTGTCATCGGTGCAAGCAATAAAAATTGCTCTCTAAATATGTATGACTTATTAGTGTGGGAGAAATAAGCTTTATACGATCGTGTGATATGGAAGAAATAAAAGCGACAGACTGCATAATAAAGGTCCATATCACAAGTGGCAATATAAAGTGACGTTCTTTCGCATTAAGATTTTGTGCATCCAACTCATAAAAGCGCATGACAACCTCTGCTTCCCTCTGCGAAGGGCCTATCTTTTACTTTTATCTCCTACATTGCATAAGAGTCATGGTGATCTTCACCCTTCCTTTTTACATTTTATCCTTTGGCAAGGCACAGTATGTTGGAAAGATCCTGGTATATATGGCTAATTGGATGTGAGTTTTCATGAACTATTATTGTTGACTACCCTTGAGGTAAAACGTTGGGAGGCAAAACTATAAGCCCCTATCTTTCTCTGTGTCCGATTAAAACTCCATACCCATAAGTATTGCGTGAGTGTCAGCAATTGTGAAAGACTATATGATAGTTGAGTATGTGGACTTGCTGAAAAGCTCTTATATTGACTCTTTCCTATGTTATGATAAATTGCAATTGCTCCAATGACTGAGATTATAGTTTGTTAGTTTTCAATGAAGTTTATGATTCATACTTGAAATTGTGATTGAATTGTTACTCTAGCATAAGAAATCATATGACAAGAATTATATAAGTTGCTGTTCTAAGAATGATCATGATGCCCTCATGTCCGTATTTTATTTTTATCGACACCTCTATCTCTAAACACGTGGACATATTTTTCGATTTCGGCTTTTCGCTTGAGGATAAGCAAGGTCTAATCTTGGGGGAGTTGATACGTCCATTCTGCATCATGCTTTATATATCGATATTTATTGCATTATGGACTGTTATTACTCATTATGTCACAATACTTATGCCCATTCTCTCTTATTTTACAAGGTTTACATAAAGAGGGAGAATGCCGGCAGCTGAGATTCTGGGCTGGAAAAGGAGCAAATATTAGAGACCTATTCTGCACAGCTCCAAAAGTCCTGAAACTTCACGGAAGACATTTTCAGAATATATAGAAAATTCTCAACGGAAGAGATTCACCAGGGGGCCACACCCTGCCCACGAGGGTGGGGGGCGCGCCCTACCCCCTGGGCGTGCCCCCTACCTCGTGGGCCCCCTGGTGGCCCTCCGATGGCCATCTTCTGCTATATGAAGTCTTTCGATGGGAAAAAATAAGAAGCCATCTTCTCAGACGAAACTCCTCCGCCACAAGGTGGAACCTTGGGGGAACCAATCTAGGGCTCTGGCGGAGCTGTTCTGCCGGGGAAACATCCCTCCCGGAGGGGGAAATCATCGCCATCGTCATCACCAACGCTCCTCTCATCGACAGAGGGCAATCTCCATCAATAGCTTCATCAGCACCATCTCCTCTCAAAACCCTAGTTCATCTCTTGTATCCAATTCTTGTCTCCAAGTCCGGGATTGGTGCTAGTAGGTTGCTGATACGTCCATTTTGCATTCATGTTGTATCGATATTTATTGCATTACGGGCTGTTATTTCACGTATTGTCACAATAACTTATGGTATTCTCTCTTATTTTACAAGGTTTACATAAGGAGGGAGAATACCGGCAGCTGGAATTCTGGGCTGGAAAAGCAGCAAATATTAGAGACCTATTCTGCACAACTTCAAAAGTCCTGAAACTCCACAGAATACCTTATAATAAATAATGAAAAATCCTTGCCAAAGATGAAGACCAGGGGGCCCACACCCTGTCCAAGAGGGTGGGGGGCGCGCCCGCCCCCTACCTCGTGGGCCCCCTGGTGGCTCTCCGATGACCATCTTATGCTATATGAAGTCTTTCGTCGCACGAAAAAAAAACCAGAAGCTAACCTTTCGGGATGAAACTCCGCCGCCACGAGGCGGAACCTTGGCGGAATCCAATCTAGGGCTCCGGCAGAGCTATTCTGCCGGGAAACTTCCCTCCCGGAGGGGGAAATCATCGCCATCGTCATCACCAACGCTCCTCTCATCGGGAAGGAGGGCAATCTCCATCAACATCTTCATCAACACCATCTCATCTCAAAACCCTAGTTCATCTCTTGTATCCAATTGTTGTCTCCAAGTCCGGGATTGGCTAGTAGGTTGCTAGTAGTGTTAATTACTCCTTGTAGTTGATGCTAGTTGGTTTAATTGGTGGAAGATCATATGTTCAGATCCTTTATGCATATTATTACCCCTCTGATTATGAACATGAATATGCTTTGTGAGTAGTTACGTTTGTTCCTGAGGACAAGGGAGAAGTCTTGCTATTAGTAGTCATGTGAATTTGGTATTCGTTCGATATTTTGATGAGATGTATGTTGTCTAGCCTCTAGTGGTGTTATGTGAACGTCGACTACATAACACTTCACCATTATTTGGGCCTAGAGGAAGGCATTGGGAAGTAATAAGTAGATGATGGGTTGCTAGAGTGACAGAAGCTTAAACCCTAGTTTATGCGTTGCTTCGTAAGGGGCTGATTTGGATCCATATGTTTCATGCTATGGTTGAGGTTTACCTAATACTTTTGTTGTAGTTGCGATGCTTGCAATAGAGGTAATCATAAGTGGGATGCTTGTTCAAGTAAGAACAGCACCCAAGCACCGGTCCACCCACATATCAAATTATCAAAGTACCGAACGCGAATCATATGAACGTGATGAAAACTAGCTTGACGATATTCCCATGTGTCCTCGGGAGCGCTTTTCCTTATATAAGAGTTTGTCCAGGCTTGTCCTTTGCTACAAAAAGGATTGGGCCACCTTGCTGCACTTTATACTTTGTTACTTGTTGCTCGTTACAAATTATCTATCACAAAACTATCTGTTACCACTTATTTCAGTACTTGCAGAGAATACCTTGCTGGAAACCGCTTATCATTTCCTTCTGCTCCTCGTTGGGTTCGACACTCTTACTTATCGAAAGGACTACGATAGATCCCCTATACTTGTGGGTCATCAAGACTCTTTTCTGGCGCCGTTGCCGGGGAGTGAAGCGCCTTTGGTAGGTGGAATTTGGTAAGGAAAAATTTATATAGTGTGCTGAAATTTACTGTCACTTGTTACTATGGAAAGTAATCCTCTGAGGGGCTTGTTCGGGGTATCTTCACCCCGACCAGTAGAGCAAAGAGTTGCTCCTCAACCTACTGAACCTATTGAAAATGAAATTCCTTATGAGTATCCTTCGGGTATGATAGAAAAACTGCTAGCTAATCCTTTTACAGGAGATGGAACAAAGCATCCTGATGAACACCTAATATATGTGGATGAAGTTTGTGGATTATTTAAGCTTGCAGGTATACCCGATGATGTTGCTAAGAAGAAGGTCTTCCCTTTATCTTTGAAGGGAGACGCATTGACATGGTATAGGCTATGTGATGATACGAGATCATGGAACTATAGAAGATTGAAATTGGAATTTCATCAAAAGTATTACCCTATGCATCTTGTTCATCGTGATCGCAATTATATATATAATTTTTGGCCTCGCGAAGGAGAAAGCATCGCTCAAGCTTGGGGGAGGCTTAAATCAATGTTATATTCATGCCCCAATCATGAGCTCCCAAGAGAAACAATTCTTCAAAAAAATTATGCTCGGCTTTCTGAAAATAATCGCACCATGCTCGATACTTCTTGTGCTGGCTCTTTTATGATGAAGACTATTGGATTTAGATGGGATTTATTGGATAGAATTAAACGCAACTCTGAAGATTGGGATCTCGCGACAAAGGTAAGGAGTCAGGTATGACACCTAAGTTTGATTGTGTTAAATCTTTTATGGATACCGATATTTTCCGTAAGTTTAGCACTAAATATGGACTTGATTCTGAGATAGTAGCTTCTTTCTGTGAATCTTTTGCTACTTATGTTGATCTCCCTAAGGAGAAGTGGTTTAAATATCATCCTCCCATAGAAGTAAAAGTAGCTGCACCTATTAAAGTTGAAGAAAAGACTGTCACTTATAATGATCCTATTGTTCCTACTTGTTATGTTGAGAAACCACCTTTCCCTGTTAGGATAAAGGATCATGCTAAAGCTTCAACTATGGTTCATAAAAGCAATATTAAAACATATACACCCCTGAGCAAGTTAAAGTGAACCTAATATTCTATTGTTAAAGATCTCTTGTCTGATAATATTGATGGGCATGTTATTCAGTTCTGCGGTGAAACTGCTAGAATTGCTAAACCTTGTGCTAAAGATAAAACATAGACCTGTGGTAGGCGTGCCTTATTTCTGTTAAAATAGGAGAACATTGTTATCATGGCTTATGTGATATGGGTGCTAGTGCTAGTGTTATACCTTATGACTTGTATAAAGAAATCAAGCATGAAATTGCACCTGCTGAGTTAGAAGATATTGATGTCACAATTAAACTTGCTAATAGAGATACTATTTCACCAATGGGAATTGTTAGAGATGTTGAAGTCTTGTGCGGGAAAACTAAATATCCTGCTGATTTTCTTGTTCTTAGTTCCCCACAAGATAGCTTTTGTCCCATTATATTTGGTAAACCCTTCTTGAACACTGTTAATGCTAAGATAGACTACGAAAAGAATGGTGTTACTGTCGGCTTAGATGATATGACTCATGAATTTAATTTCTCTAAATTTAGTAAACAACACCGTGAAGAAGAATTGCCTAGTAAGGATGAAATTATTGGTCTTGCTTCTATTGTTGTACCTCCAAGTGATCCTTTAGAACAATATTTGCTAGACCATGAGAATGATATGTTTATGAATGAAAGAAGGGAAATAGATGAAGTATCTTTAAACAGGAACCTATTCTGAAAAACACAATTGCACTGTTGAAATCCTAGGGAATCCCCCTCCACCTAAAGGTGTGATCCCGTGTTTGAGCTTAAACATTGCCTGATAATCTTAAATATGCTTAATCTTGATGAAAAAGAAGATATATCCTTATATTATTAGTGCTTAAACCTTTCAGAGCATGAAGAAGAAAGATTATTGAAAACTTGAAGAAGCACCGTGCTGCTATTGGATATACTCTTGATGATCTTAAGGGCATTAGTCCCACTCTATGTCAACATAAAATAAATTTGGAAGCAGATGCCAAACCAGTTCGTGATCCTTAACGACGTCTGAATCCTAAAATGAAAGAAGTGGTAAGAAAAGAAATACTAAAGCTTCTGGAGGCAGGTATAATTTATCCCGTTGCTGATAGTCAGTGGGTAACTCCTGTTCATTGTGTCCCTAAGAAGGGAGGTATTATTGTTGTTCCTAATGATAAAGATGAATTGATTCCACAAATAATTATGACAGGTTATTGGATGGTAATTGATTTCCGCAAATTAAATAAGGCTACTAAGAAAGATCATTACCCCCTAACTTTTATCGATCAAATGCTAGAAATATTATGCAAACATACACATCACTGCTTTCTAGATGGTTATTCTGGTTTCTCTCAAATACATGTGTCGGCTAAAGATCAATCAAAGACTACTTTTACATGCCCTTTTGGTACTTTTGCTTATAGATGTATGGCTTTTGGTTTATGTAATGCACCTGCTACCTTTCAAAGATGCATGATGGCTATATTTTCTGACTTTTGTGAAAAGATTTGTGAGTTTTCGGATGGACGACTTTCGCGTCTAAATCTCTTCTCCTTG
>NW_024113712.1:0-140793 GCF_003073215.2 Triticum urartu
CCTAAGAGCGGTGAAATTTCCAGATGGTTATGCTGCTAACCTAGCAAAGTGTGTTACTTCTGATGGATTCAAGCTTTCAGTACTGAAAACCCATGATTGTCACATCCTCCTCCAAAGGATTTTACCGGCGGGCCTCCGAGGAATCATGCACAAGGATATATATGAAGCGGTTGCTGAGCTGGGAAATTTCTTTAGAGAACTGTGCTGCAAAACCCTCAAGTTAACTGTCTTGGAAAGACTTGAAAAAGAAATCCCAATTATTCTTTGCAAGCTCGAGAAGATTTTCCCTCCAGCTTTCTTCACCGTGATGGTCCATTTGGCGGTGCACTTACCCAAAGAGGCAATTCTTAGAGGCCCTGTGCAATACGGTTGGATGTACCCAATCGAAAGAAGGCTGCTTACTTGTAAGCGTTATGTGCGAAACACAGCAAGACCTGAAGGTTCTATTGCTGAAGCATATGTCGTTGATGAGTGCTTGACTTTTTGCTCTAGATACTTTGGTGATGTGGAAACAAGATGGAACCGGCGGGTAGAAATAGAGAGCGGTCTGATTCGCAAAGTGGTGATGTCTCTGTTTTCAACCATGGTGTGAACTTTCTTGGAGCCTCACAATACTTGGAGGCTGGTGATGAGTATGACAAGATGGTTTTTTTTGTGCTCAGCAATTGCGCCGAGGTTCTACCATATATCGAGTACGTTATATCTTGTGCACTCATTTGGGTTGGCACCAGCCTAATGTTTTAATTCACATGTTTTGTTGGCATTGTAGGAAATGCAAGGAAGAGTTAAATCAGGAAGAAAGCAATATCAATGTTTATAAAAGGGTTGCCAAGGTGTTTGCTAAGTGGTTTAAGAATCATGTGAGATCCTTAGCCACATGTTTTATGTTTTCTGTGTTATTCACCCATTGTTAAATACCATTGTTTGCTAAATGGTTTATTTGTGCAGATTGGAAAGTTGCATGAGGAGAAGAAGGTCAGTGATGATCTATTTGCTTTGGCATGCTTACCGGATAAGCGAGTGAGAGTGTATTCAGCATGCATTGATGACGGTGTCCGGTACCACACCGTTGACCGCGAGGAAAAAAGGAAGACACGGAATAGTGGAATCGTCACAGAGGGGTCACATGATGGTGAGATCATTGACTTCTATGGTCAGTTGAGAAGCATCGTAGAGTTGCAGTACAACTCTAGTGGAGGCATCCATCGCTCGGTTGTCTTATTTCGCTATGACTGGTTTGAGCTTGGTAGCAAGAAGAGGAGAGACTCTTTTGTCAAATATGATGGCCACTTCAAAAGCATCAACACTACAAGGTGCTGGTATAAGAGTGATCCCTTTATTCTAACAACACAAGCAACAATGGTGTTTTATCTGCCAGACACTCTTTTGCATGGAAAATGGCGAGTTGTGCAAAACTTTCAGCACAGACACTTGTGGAGTGTGACTGAAACTGAAGTGGAAAAGGGCCCCGGTGATGGTGGACTAACATACCAAGATGATGACTCTACGGAAGTTCCGTTGCAAGCTGATGATGACTCTATGGAAGTTCCGGTGCAAAGCAGAGTGCGAAGGGACCGGGAACATGTGATCATTGGTGCTGCAACAGTTGAAGGCATCAAGAAAAGAAGAAAGGTGGTAGAGGATGGACATGAAAGCGAGGATGAGGAAAACCGGACTGATCATACTATGCTGCAATATTGTAGTGATGATGAGGAAAACAGGAGTGGGCATAGAGTTCCTTGTTTTCGTATCGACGACGATGAGTAGCGAATGGACATGAAGGTAAATTTGGTCTCCTTGGTGATCCTTTTAACTCTCTGTAGTTTTCCTTCTTGTGTATATGCATGGTGATCCTAATGTACTGTAGTGGTGTGGTCTTATAAATTTGGTCTTTTATCTCCAGGTAGCAAAATGCTTGAAGATCCTGATGGCTGTAGTGGTGTGATCCTGATGGCTGTAGTGGTGTGGTCTTATAGCATGGAGCTGATGGCAAAATGAAGTTGTGCTCAGAATGTTGTCAAAATGTTGTCCTGTAATGCAAAAGATTGCAAAATGATCATTTAGATATTGGTGATCATTTAGTTCAAGTTTTGGTGATCATACAGAATGTTGTCTAGTAGTTTTTGTGATCATGTAGTAGTTTTTTTGAACTGAAGTGGATGATGTCTGGTTTTGCTTCAACTGAATTTTAACTGAATTTTGCGCTATTTTAACTGAATTTTGCTTCAACTGAACCCATTTCATTGTGAGCAAAAAGATATGCGCCAGCGGGGACTCGAACCCACGACCATACGCTTGTTTCACTATGTTTCTACCACTGGGCTAGGAAGAGGCTGTTGGTTTTGTACTCTATGCCAACCCTTTTGACTATATCAAACTAGTCAAGTATCAAGCACACACCTCACTGACAAGTGGGCCACTCGACCCACTCACTGACAAGTGGGCCATTTTGCTATTGTACCAAAGCTACCAAAAATATGCGCGTGGCCAAAAAATATGCGCGCGCGGGGGCTCGAACCCACGACCGTGCGCTTAGTTCACTTGGTTTCTACCACTGGGCTAGGAAGAGGTTGCTGGTTTTGTACTCTATGCCCAGCCTTTTCAATGTATCAAACAACTCGCTGACAATTGGGCCCGCTCCTCCTCCTATCCACTCTTTTCCCCACTCCCCCTCTCCACTCCTCCTATCCACTCGACCCGCTCCTCCTCTCCGCCGCCACCGGCTTCTTCCTCTCCCACCGCCGCCGCATACTTCCTCTCCGTCGCCGACTCTCCGTCACCGTGGGTATGAATCCGCTTCCTCTTCCTCTTCCTATCTACTGTTATGATAGATTAGGGTTCTTGCCGCTGGATTAGGGTTTGATTAGGATGTTTTTTAGGGTGACGGCGACGCCTCCCCGGCGCCTCTGCTGGTCCGACGTCTCCCGCGCAGCTTGCCCTACGCCGCCGGCGACCACTTCTTCTCGGACTCCGCCGCGGTAAGCCATCCGCTTCATATCCTCTCTCCTTTCTCTTCTGCTCTAGGGTTTGAGAATCTAGGATTTGTTATGCATACTAGGCATCTATTGGTGGATTTAGGCATATTGTTCTTGGTGGATTTAGTATGCTCTGTTGGTGGATCTAGTGTGGTTGAATTGCTGCTTGATTACTATGTTGTTGTGGTAGGTAGTGTGGTTGGTGGATCTATGCTCTGTTGGTAGTCACCTGACAGCAATTAACTGTTGCTATGGTAGGTAGTGTGGTAGACATGCTGTTCTGTTGCTGTTGAATTCTGTGGTTAATTAACTGAATTAACCGAATTCTGTTGCTGTTGAATTCTATGGTGAACATGCTGTTACTGTTGCCAGAACATGCTGTTGAATTCTGTTGCTGTTGAATTCTGTGGTTGAACATGCTGTTGTGGTTATTCTTGTTGACAAGTCTTGTGCTACAGTGGGATTCATGCATATGCAGGTGTAGTGACCTGCATGAATATGGGCAGAGTAGTAGCAGTAGTAGATGCCAACATTTGATATGCATGCATGCATTCTTGCTTGTTTATATTCTTTTAAACTCAACATGCTCAAGTATGGAAGGTTTACAATGCTGCGTGTTTCCTATTTCTGTCCAGTCATGTTGTTTAATTTACTATTGCTTGTTTCCTATTGCTTGTTTAGAGTAGAAGTGAGATGGCTGGCTTGGAAGGTTTTGAGTTCTTCGAGATCATAGTTGATAAATCTTGCAGTAGGCAGGTATATTTATCATCACTCATTTCTTTATCATCACTCTGCTGTCTAGTGCTTGATTGCCACAATTAACCACTGCTTGACCCTCGCTGCAGAGGCTGCCTGACAAGTTTTCGAAGATGCTCGCGGGCCGTGAGCCCCACAAAGTGAAGCTGCGGGAGGCCGACAGCGGGCTTCACAGGCTGTGGAAAGTGTTGGTGGTGTTTGATGGTGAAGGCCACATGTACCTAGGGCCCGGCTGGGAGCATTTCGCCCGTGCCCATGAGCTACAGCTCGGGTACTTCCTTGTCTTCCGCTACGACGGCGACGCCATGTTCACCGTGAAGATGTTCGACAACACCATGTGCCGCATGTACTACCAGCACGACGATGATGCCAGTAAGCTCTCCGCCTCTCTTCTTCCTGTCCTTTTGGCTTCCTCTACCTGCACGATGACAACACCATGTTCACACTTTGTTGCATTTGGCCAGGCAATGGGAGCAGCAGCGGGGATGACGAGGAGCAGAGCGGGGATGATGAGGAGCAGAGCGGGGATGATGAGGAGCAGCCTATTCTGGCTGACGACGAACATGCTATGGTGGTGGCTGACGACGACCCTGCTATGTTGGTGGCGGATGACGACCTTGCTATGGTGGTGGCCGACGACGACCTCGCGATGGTGGTGGCGGACGACGACCTCGCGATGGTGGTGGCGGACGACGACCTCGTGATGGTGGCGGCGCCTGCAATCCCACAGCTTGGCGACAGGACCATGCCAATTGTGGTAGAGGAGTACATCCGCGCTGGGATTCGCCACTCTGAGCGCATCAGGTTGATGAAGGAGAAGAAGGAGGAGTGAAGGTGTTAAGAAGGTGTTCAGCATGTTAGGTTTAAGCTTGTTAGTGTAATATGAACATGTCAATGTTAAGTATGTCAGGTTTAATTTTGTGCATGCTCATGGATGCTGTATGACAGTGTCATCTAAACAAGTCATGTTTTTAACAATGAATATTCAGTTTGGTAATTGATGGGAATTGAAATTTTTTATGCATGCTCATGGATGAAAGATAAAATTATGGGTTTTGTGCATGCTCATGTATGAAACAATATAAGTTTCATTTTTTGAATGCTAAAAACATGACTCAAACCCTAGCCACGGACGACCGCCGTGACTAAATCCGCCGGTTTTCGAAAACACCGTACAAATTCAAAGGGTGTGTCTAGGGCACATCTAGATGTGCTCTAGTTATTGCTCATCTAAGTGAGTGAATCAAGCATAACGAGAAAAGAAAAAAGAAAAAGGAAAATATCCACACGAATCTCGACGTAAGATCAATGCCATAGGACTTAGATGTGCAATACTTATGGCACATCTAGATGTGCTTTAGCAAAACTGAAATTCAAAAACCATTTTTCATTTTTTGAATGCAAAAGACATGCGTTTTTCGTGAAGCGGCTACAAGGAGGGGCACCCCAAACGGCGCCATTCCATGTCTATCTCAAAGTAGACCCTATTTTACGGACGGTCGCCAAAAAGCATGCATTTCCGACCCTCGTAGCTACTCCCGGCAATTCGGACCACCTTCGGGCGATTCAGCTGGAACCGGCTGGAATTTGAACTGCGGGTCCTCCATAGCTTGCCTGTTATTTTCACTAAAAATGCTTTTTAGCTTCATAGGTAGGCATTCCATCACAGAATCGACAACAGATTTGCACGGCTCAAACCCTAGCCACGGACGGTCGCCGCGATGAAATCGGCCGGTTTTTGAAAACACCGTAAAAAATTCAAAAAAAATCAAAAAAATGGGAGACCTCCGCGTCACATCATCAAATGTGGCCTACCAACTAGCAAAAATACTAAACTTGCAATACCGGCGTTTTCTTGAAAAAGTGTTCTCAAAAACGACCTACCACGAACGAAGATTCATGGCTTTCAAGCCAAACTAGCAATGATATGGCCGCATCCGTCGAATAGTTTCTGATAATATGCCCAAATTGGGCGCATGCCTCCGTCTTGTGATGGCAAACAATGTTGCCAAAGCGAGGTTCCAACTTGTTTAACAAAAAAAACCGTTTTTCATTTTTTGAATGCAAAAGACATGCGTTTTTCGTGAAGCGGCTACAAGGAGGGGCACCCCAAACGGCGGCATTCCATGTCTATCTCAAAGTAGACCCTATGTTACGGACGGTCGCCAAAAAGCATGCATTTCCGACCCTCGTAGCTACTCCCGGCAATTCGGACCACCTTCGGCCGATTCAGCTAGAACCGGCTGGAATTTGAACTGCGGGTCTTGCATAGCTTGCCCGTTATTTTCACTAAAAATGCTTTTTAGCTTCACAGGTAGGCATTCCATCACAGAATCGACAACAGATTTGCACGGCTCAAACCCTAGCCACGGACGGTCGCCGCGACGAAATCGGCCGGTTTTTGAAAACACCGTAAAAAATTCAAAAAAAATCAAAAAAATGGGAGACCTCCGCGTCCATCATAAAATGTGGCCTACCAACTAGCAAAAATACTAAACTTGCAATACCGGCATTTTCTTGAAAAAGTGTTCTCAAAAATGACCTACCACGAACGAAGATTCATGGCTTTCAAGCCAAACTAGCAATGATATGGCCGCATCCGTCGAATAGTTTCTGATAATATGCCCAAATTGGGCGCATGCCTCCGTCTTGTGATGGCAAACAATGTTGCCAAAGCGACGTTCCAACTTGTTTAACAAAAAACCGTTTTTCATTTTTTGAATGCAAAAGACATGCGTTTTTCGTGAAGCGGCTACAAGGAGGGGCACCCCAAACGGCGCCATTCCATGTCTATCTCAAAGTAGACCCTATTTTACGGACGGTCGCCAAAAAGCATGCATTTCCGACCCTCGTAGCTACTCCCGGCAATTCGGACCACCTTCGGCCGATTCAGCTGGAACTGGCTGGAATTTGAACTGCGGGTCCTCCATAGCTTGCCCGTTATTTTCACTAAAAATGCTTTTTAGCTTCACAGGTAGGCATTCCATCACAGAATCGACAACAGATTTGCACGGCTCAAACCCTAGCCACGGACGGTCGCCGCGACGAAATCGGCCGATTTTTGAAAACACCGTAAAAAATTCAAAAAATATCAAAAAAATGGGAGACCTCCACGTCACATCATCAAATGTGGCCTACAAACTAGCAAAAATACTAAACTTGCAATACCGGCGTTTTCTTGAAAAAGTGTTCTCAAAAACGACCTACCACGAACGAAGATTCATGGCTTTCAAGCCAAACTAGCAATGATATGGCCGCATCCGTCGAATAGTTTCTGATAATATGCCCAAATTGGGCGCATGCCTCCGTCTTGTAATGGCAAACAATGTTGCCAAAGCGAGGTTCCCACTTGTTTAACAAAAAAACCGTTTTTCATTTTTTGAATGCAAAATACATGCGTTTTTCGTGAAGCGACTACAAGGAGGGGCACCCCGAACGGCGCCATTCCCTAGCCACGGACGGTCGCCGCGACGAAATCGGCCGGTTTTTGAAAACACCGTAAAAAATTCAAAAAAATCAAAAAAATGGGAGACCTCCGCTTCACATCATCAAATGTGGCCTACCAACTAGCAAAAATACTAAACTTGCAATACCGGCGTTTTCTTGAGCTACTCGGTATTATTTTAACCATGATTTCTACAAAGTTTACAAAAAAACCCTATTTTTTCTACACCCAAACCCAAAAGGATTTCCCTCCCACACCAAAATTTTCCCTCCACCAAAATTTCCCTCTCCCAAATTTTCCCTCCACTCCCTCTCCCACTACCAGGCAGGACCCACCACTCCCTCTCCCACTAACACGCGGGATCCCCTCCCCTCCCCTCCCAAAATTTCCCCATTCCCCTCCCCTCTCCCCGACGAACCCTAGCTTCTCCCTCCCCGCTCCGCGCCGCCCCGCTCCCACTCCCTCCATTCCCCACCTCCCCACCCTAGCGCCGCCCCTCCTCTGCTCCGCCCTGCACCTCCCTGCTCCGCGCCGCCCCGGTCCCACTCCCTCCCCTCCTCCGTGCCGCGGACTACATCGACGACGACGGCGGCCACATCGACTACATCAACGACGACGGCGGCTACATTGACGATGGCGCGATCGACGACGACCACCACTGCATCGTCAACATCATCTCCCCCTAGGTACTTCTCCCCTTGATCCATCTCCCCTCCTCTTGTGGATCCATCTCCCCTCTAGTAGATCCCCCTCATGGGTTAGGATATTCTAGGGTTTGGATCTCCTGGTGGTTCGGTAGGTCCTCAAGTTCGGTAGGTCCTCTGGTGGTTCTTGGGGTTAGGGTTCATGTTTATTGTTGCCTGGGGATGATCTCCCTCTAGTTCATGGGGTTAGGGTTAGGGTTCATGGGGTCAGGGTTAGGGTTCATGAGGTTAGGATTAGGACCTCCTGGTGGTTCGTTTGGTCCGCTTCATGGTTTAGGGTTCATGATTTTAGGGATGGGGATGGATGGGGAAGTGGATGATTTTAGGGGATCAACAGCAGCCTTGGAGTGGAGAAGAGGGTTGGGTTGGGTCGGAGAAGAAGAGCTGGGTGGAGCCAACGAGGCTGCAGGGGGAGACAAGCAAGGTGTGATTCTGTCGGGGTTTCGGCCGGATCTCCCTCCCTCACGGCGAGGCTGCAGATGGGGATGGATGGGGAAGTGGATGATGTCTGGTTGATGGTGCTTGTATCAGTACTTGCTTGTGTATGGTTCAATTACTCAGCTAGCATAGATGGTGAATTAGGTTTCCAACAGCACTTCGAAAAGAAGTTACTTGCTTCCTTGTTTGTATCAACAGTACTTTCTTGTTTGTTGCCCTTCATTTTCCTTCCTTGTTTGCTTGTTACTGTCAGTAGCACTATGCTTGTTTCTATCAGTACAACTTTCCATGCTTGCTTGCTTGTATTATGCACTTTGCTTGCTTGCAACTTGGGTTAGTATGAACATGTACTTGATTGCTTGTAGCACTTTGCTATCAGTAGCACTACTGGGGTTTGTAGCAGTGTTCTTCTTTCATGATATGTGCATGAAGCTTGTGTTCTTCTTTCCAGTGAACACGGGGATGCTTAGTACTTATTGTGGTATTGGAATTCCTGCTGTGTTAAGGCAGTATGACTAGTTTTAATATATACTAGATTGGTGCTAGATAATTTTGATTGCTGTAATATACAAGGTTGATTCTAATTGTCAAAATGTCTTAACTTGTGTCATCTAGTCTGTAGCCATTTTTGGTGTGTAGAGACAGCATAATCAATAGTTGAGTATAGTTTTTTCATCTGCTTTTGTACTGCTGCAAGTATAGTTGTTTCATGCTTTACCAGTGTCAACATCTAGTTGTTTTGAAGGTCCTCATGATATACTCGTCTAGCTTCCTGTCAGACTGTCTAAGCATGTGTACATGACACCAATTCACTAGTTCATGTTGCTTGCTTGCTAGCATACATGTTGCTTGCTGGCATACATGCTTAATTAGGGTTTCCATCAACATTACTTGCTTGTATCACTAGCACTTGGAGAAGAATCTACTTGCTTGCTTATTAATTAGGGTTTGTATCAATAGTACTTGCTTCCTTCTCTTCATTTTCCTTCATTGCTTGCTTGTTTCTATCAGTAGCACTTTGCTTGCTTGTTTCTATTAGTAGCACTTTGCTTGCTTGCTTGTATTAGTAGCACTTATGCACTTTGCTTACTTGCTCCTAGTGTACATGCATGCTTGTTTGGTGCACTTACATGTTTCTTAATTAATAACACTAGATCACTGTATTGTTTATCCATCAAGTTTGTTTCACATGTATTACATGTATGTGCATGATGGTCCAAATGCTTTCCTTTATTTATACAAGTGCATCATTTTACTTTATCCCTGTTGTATCTGATTGTTGTTTATTCTATTTTGCAAGCACCACCTCAAGATCATCCATGGCAACGAGGACAAGGTCAAGCATGAGGCCAACCGTTGGTATGCAACTTGCTCCTTGTGGCCAGTTTCATAAAATCTATGTCTTAATATGCTAAGTGAAATGTATTGCTGCAATCTGAATAAGCTGGCTTAATTGTGCCTGTGTGCTGTTAGTCTTCCTTACCTGAATAACTAGGATTAAATGATAATAAAATTTCATAAGATATGTTTGGCTGCCTGTCCATGCATTCCAAACATTCACCTAATAGTTATGTTTCCTGTATCATGCAAAGAAGAGCCTCTCACCGAGTATGAGAAGGTTAGGGCTAGAAATATCATGAGGAACAATCGGATGTTCCAGTCCCTTGGCATCGGTGCAATAGCGTCGATGATTAGGAAAACAAATGGTGTACAAGAAGGTAGAAGTGATGAGGTTCAAGAGGGTAGTGGAGTTATCAATGATGACCCAGAGTACAATCCTAAGGAGGATGAAGTTATTGATGGAGAGGAAGTGGATGATGTTGTAGTCAACAAGATTGTTAAGGTGCAAACTCTGTCTTGCTTGGAGGGTTGGGGTTCTGTTATTCTATGTTATTCCTTGTGCTCACATATTTCTCTTGTGATCTAATGCTTTTTTCCATGCTGTTTATACGAGGCACTGAAGGAATCTAGGACGAAGAGGCCTGGTGTTAAGAAGACAGTCAGCAAGAAGCACAAGAGCTCAGAAACATCTCCTGCAATGCCTCCAGGAAGGGTGATGGCCCCAGCTCCAGGACAAAAAAAGAGGATCCTGGAACCTGATGAACCTGCCCTTGATAGAGTCACAAGGCAGAAAGCAAGGATGGCGACTGCGACGGACCATCAGGAAAGTATGCTGCTCATGGACTCTCAGACCTCGGTGCAAACGGGTGATGAGTTGCCGCCCATGGATGAAGGAACCACTCTCAGCATGGATGGAAATGGCACTGTCTTCCTAGATGAAGCAGGAACCATCTGCATTGATGAAGCAGGCACTGTCCACACAGACCTCAGCCCTGTTGCACCTTCTATTGACAGGAACGCTCTCATCAATGAAGAAGAACAACAGCTTGTGCTTCAATCAGGCAAGTTGACCTTTGCAATGCTATCTTTTACTAGTGCATTTTCCAAATGGAATGATCATGTATGCTTTTGTTGATTCCTGCATTTGTCGATTTCTATTCTAATTTATGAGTTCAGTTTCATTTTCAGATGCAATGACTCCCAAGACTAGACTTAGAAAGGGCAGAGGGCTAGAGAGGATCACCAAGTCACTTGGTAGCATGGTGCCTATCCAAATTTCCGAAGGGATGATTCGTCCAGAGAAGCCTCTGCAGGCAGCAAAGCTTGCTTCTGAGTGTGGACTAATTGCAAAAAGCCATCTTCCGATTCTTCCTCACTTCAAGCTATACAAAAAAATGCTAGTCTATTGGAGAACTACATTGGGAAAGTTGCTGTAAGCTACTTGTTTCATAGTTAATGTGCTATCTATTTTCTGTTACACCTATGCATGATCACTAATATTGTTCCTACCTTGTTTGCTATCTTGGTAGGAAAATTTTGATATGAACACGGACTCGGAGACCATCAAGACCTCGTGCAAAGATATTCTGCAGAAATATTCAAAGAACAGACGCCATCAGATCAAGAAGAAGTATTTTGATACCGTAGCCGCAAATAAAGTCAGCATTAAGTCTCCGGTGCCTGATCTAACGGATGGTGAATGGCAAGCTCTGGTGGAGATGTGGTCTACCCCAAGACACAAGGTTTGTCTCTGCTTTGTTTGATGCTTTATGTTTTGCACATGATATGCTAGTGCTAGATCATGCTGACAGTATGCTTTTTTGTAGGAAACCTGTTTGTCGAACAAGATGAATAGACAAAAAGTCATGTACAATCAAAGAATTGGTTCCAGGCACTACACAGCACACATTTTTGGCATTGTGAGAACTCTTCTCTAGAGACCTTACCTTTGGTTCCTCATTGAATAACATTTCTGATTCTTGCTGAATAACATTTTGATTTTTGTTGAAAAACATTTCAGAAAGAAGAGCGTAAGGGTGAGGAGCTGTCTGCGATTGACTTGTTTAAGGCCACCCACAACAGCAAGAAGCACGGGTTTTCGGAGCCAGTCAAGACTGCTATAGTAAGTCACTCCATGCTTTCCCCTGTTTGATTCACAGCCAGCTTTGATGCTTTGATGATTTGATGTTGTTTGACTCGGAGCCAGTCAAGAACACATGCTATTTTCCATGCTTTGATGTTGTTTGATAGTTCAACAAAGATATCAGAACTTGCTGTAGCTATTTGATGCATTTTTTATGATATGATGAAATTTGATCTGAATGTTAGTTTGATGATCGTCTCACTCGGGAAGCCATCTTATATAGAACCACCATTCTAGGCTTAATGAAGTGATCATATTGTTCCAATTGCATGTCTCCAGGTCACTAGTCATCATCTTCTTGTATAGATTTTGTGTGCTGGTTTGATTACTTCAAATAATCCATTTGTGTGCTGGTTTGGTTTCTCTTGCTTGGTTTGGTTTGCAAAATGTGAAATAGATCTCCCACTAATGCCTATCATTTTCCTCCATATGCTAGCTTGAGATGGAAAAAATGAAGGAAGCGCCGGTACCAGAAGGTGAAGAGCCAAAGTCTGCTGTTGAAATTGTCGAACAAGTCCTCAAGACCGAAGCCAAGGAAAGCACATTCCTCAGGAATGTTGGGCTCTAGTCATCTAGGAACAACTCCGACAAAGTTGCTGCTCATGTTCGTGACCTTGAGCAGAAGCTGGAGAGGTCTGAGCTTCAAGCTGAACTGGTGCAAGAAGAATTGGCGGCAATCAAGATGAAGGCGGAAGAATCTGAAGCTGCACGCGACAAGGAACTTGAGCTGCTGCGCAAGAAGTCTCAAGAACAGGAAGAGAAGTTAGCCCACTTGATGGCTCTCTTTGGAGCTAAGGTAGTTTGATGGCTGTGCTATGAACCTCTTTGTCTTTGAGCTAAGGTAGTTGTTGCATTTTGAACCTGTGAACCTAGGAGCTGAGCTGAGAGCTGTTGCATTTGGTTGCATTTTGCTGTTTAAACTAGAGCACATGGATCCTGTGAAGTTATGTGATCACTTGTGAACCTGGGCCTTTCTGTGAAGTTATGTGATCTTGTGAACCTGGATCACTTGTGGATCATTTTGTTTATTTTCTGTGAAGTTATGTGGATCACTTGTGCACCCGGGCTTGTGGATCACTTGTGCACCTGGGCCTTTCTGTTTATAGTTATGCAAAATGAGAACCTGGGCTCTAAAAAGGCCAAGGCCCAAACAAGAATTAGACCAAAAAGGCTTGGGCCTAAAAAAAGAAATGACTGTAAGAAAAAAATATAAAAGGCTGCATAACAGAAAATAAAAAGGCCAAGGCCCAAATTCGAACTAGACTAAAAAGGCCGTGGCCCAAAACAATAGTGGAATATAAAAAAATCATCAGAAAAAAGGCTCCATTCCTAGAAAATAAAAGGCCAAATTATTGGGCCAGGCCCATGCAGATAAGAAAAATAAAGAGAAAAAAAATTAAATGGGCTGAATTATTGGGCTTGGCCCATCAAGACGGCTGAAATGGACCGGGCTGATTCTATTTTATGACCTTTTCATTTGGTCGTAAGTCTGCCACGTCAGCTTGCCGCAGTGGATCTGACGTGGTGTGGTCGGATTGCTAGTGACCAAAACAGTTGGTCATTAAATCTACGACCTTTTTTTTGGTCATAAACGTTTGCGACCATTCCAGAAGAAAGGTCGCTATAGTCAGTTTACGACGCCCAGCTTTTGACCTTATGTTTTTGGTCACAAAAAGGTCATAAATGGAAATTTGTGACCATTCAGTGACCAATAGTGGTGGTCATAAGTTGACATATTTCTTGTAGTGCCAGCAACGTCAGGGCCGTTCACCACACCGCCCTCGTTGGCAGCCACGATCACGCCGTCGTTGTCTGAAGCGAAGGCCCTGACAAGAGCATCCACATTGTCTTCCACCCAGTGCGCCAGGTCGTCTCGGACGGCCTGGGGGATTGGGGCGATTGCGGCGTCGAAATCGAAGTGGGGATCCATGTTCCGGAGATGGCTGAAGACGCGAGAAAAGGCGTGCCCGAGAAGGGCGCGGCTACTCTCCTCCACCAACCTGTCGGCCCTGACCGACCGCGCCTCCAGCTGCGTCACCACGTCGGTGAAGAACTGAAGGTTGCCGGCGTAGTTGACTGCGTTAGGGCTCGCCAACAGCCGCCTCGCAGATGTTGCCCGAGGCTGTGTTGGCTCTCTCCTGGAGCATGGTGAGCATGGGGCCGTGCTCATGGTCCAGGATCCGCCGCTGACGTATCTCGTCCGCATTCTGGCGCGCGACGACCTCAGCCTCCTCCACCCGCTGGCGATGAAGGAGCACCTCGGCCTGGGAGGTGGTTGACTCCCCTTGCGCTACCTCAAGGGCGGCCCGGAAAGCATCGGCCCGCCGCGTCGCTTCCTCCAGCTTGGCCCTCAAGGCAGCAGTCCTACCTTCAGCCTCGGCCCGGATCAACCCCAGCCTCTCCTCGAACTCGTGCTCGAGGTTCAAGCGCGCCATCGCCACCCAACGTTAGCACCTCCTCACGCTTCTGGAGCTCTGCTGGGTCGCCAGAGGCCACCTTCATCGACGCGAGGGCTGCCTCGCGCAGCTCCACTTGCTCCTCCAGTGAGTGGCACCAGGCCAGGAGCTCCCGAGCCCGCTCCTCCGCCGCCTCTCGCCACCGGTCAGCTTCCCGGGCCTCCTCAGCGGCCCAAGATCGGGCCTCCCGAGAGGCCACCAGCGACGCCTTGGCCTCTGCGTCGTCAAGATCGCATTGACGGTGCGCAAGGGCAATGGCGCCCTCCAGCTCGCACCTCTCTGCAGCCAGGCGCAGGCCCTCGACCTCAAGGCGCGCGTCTTCATCAGCAAGCTCCTCACCAAGCAGGCTCACCGCGTCAGCCGCCCTTCGAAGGAATCCTTGGCGAAGAGCGCGACACTCCTGGGCGCGCTCGAGCACGTCTTCCACACCATCATCTGCCCCAAGCAAGCGCCGGGGGTCACGAATCAACACTCCCCCTCCGGGCATGGGGCTGGGGGCTGGCACCCTCGCGACGGCCGGGCACGCCACACCAGAAGCCCGGGCTGGAGCCATCCCGTCCCCAGATGAAGAGCACAGGGAGCGCCTCAGCCAATCGCAGTCCACGACCAGGCGAGAAGCCCACGGCAGGCTGGCTATGCCACGAGAAGGCCCGAAGGATCACGAGGTGTGCAGGGCCACGATGCGCCTCGGGACGGTTCGCCTCTCCGATCGCCCTCACCACAAGGGCTCTGCTGCTCGGAGCGCTTGAGGACGATGGAGGGGGCGAAGCCAAGGGGGACGGCACCTCAGCCGTCTCCGCGAGCTCGGCTGGAAGGGGCCTGCGGAGCAAGGATCAGTAAAAGCAACAGAAGGATTGGGATCTGGGAAAGGAGAAGGCTTACTCATCAGTGGCGAAGTACTTCCCACGCTTCAGCAGGCGACAAGGGTAATCGTCACCTAGGGCGTCCCTTCTCTTACGGAGGGCCTGAAAGTCCACGCGGAAGCGGCCCAAGAGTTGAGCGCAGGGATCAACCTGCGATGAAGACGGAGCGTCAAGGCGATCCGTGTCAGGGGCGCCTGCCTGATGCGCGCTGCCAATCGCCTCACCAAGAGAAGCGGCTGGAGCCTCAGGGGCCTCAGTCACAGGCGCTGAGGGAAGTTGCTTTCCACCCTTAGCCTCAGCGGCACGGGCCCCAACGGCTGCTACCTCGTGAGCATCGCCCGGCGATGTCACCCTGCCGGGAGCCCCCTCGGCCTCTGGCGCCTCATGCCTCCCTGCTCCGCCACTTGAGGAAGAGTCGCCTTGGCCGAATGGAAGGGCAGTCACCATCACTGGGTTCTCGCGAGGCCCCTGGAGGCCGGCGGGGCGTGGCCCCCACTCATCAAAGATAGGCATCTGATTCACAAAATCGCCCCTGTTCTGGCAGAGGTACAGCAAGGCCCCTCCCTGCTAGATGCTGCCAGGGTTGGGGTCCCCAGTCAGGATCAAGAGCGCTGTCCTCAGCACTACAGGCGTCAGGTCCTCTTCTTGGAGCCTCATATGATCATCACACCCGTTGAAGGCCCACATCCGGCGGGAGTGGCGTTGGAGAGGAGCAACGCGGCGTAGCAGGAACTCCTTCACTACCTTGGGCGCTGTCACGCCAAGCGACCTCAAGAACGCGAAGCGGTGCCAGACGAAGACGAGCCGGGGGCTCTCAAGCGTCTCCTAGCCCCAGCCCGAATTAGGGACAGCAGGCGAAGTTGGCTCCGATAGCAGGGGCTGGGCACCCCTGCATCCACATACAACCACCGCTCGCGGAACCCAGCCGCGGCCAGAGGGAGCCTGAAGTCAATCCCTGAGGCCGCTGTCTCAGACGCGGCAACGAAGCTTACGCACACCCAGCATTGGGTAGGGTCGACAAGGCGCAGAGAGAAGAAGTGGCGCAGCAAGGCAACCGAAGGAAGGATGCCCATCATTGCCTCACAAACAAAGGCGAAGACCGAAAGGAGGATGATGGATTCAGGACCCAGATGCATCATGTGGATCTGATTGTGGGAAAGCACGACATTGAAGAAATCAGAAAAGGGGGGAACCAGACCCGCCCATAGGGTGTCGGCAAAATACGGGACCTCGGTGACTATCCTGTCGATAGATAAGTGGGACACGGGCCAGGCCATCGTCCTCCCGCATTCGTTGAAGATAGTGTCCAGAGCCGAGCTGACCTTGCCCAAGCCCTCGGCGGGGGCCGCCAACGGTGGAGAGCAAGGCGGAGGCATGGGTTTCTTCCCTCTTCCCTTCTTCATCGGAGCCATGGGGATAGGAAGGGGGGGGGGAAGGTTCGAGATTGGGTTGAAAACAGAAGCTGGAGTTCGAGAGGAGGAAGGACAGAGGGCGCTCGAGCAACAGAAAGGGGAGCGGCTGTGTACGACTACGAGTCCGCCTAGCATGGCGCAAAATAAGGGGGCTTGGGGGAACAGTGCTTCCCATGCCCAATCAACCGCCATGCAGCGCCCAAGGACGCAGGCTATTAGGGCCCGCGGTGCTTCGCCCTTGCCCTTTCGCCTCCCTGCACGGCCAAGTCCGGGCGCGCCTTGGGCCCGGGGGCTACTGTCGGCGTTCTAGGAACGGGGGTCCCCAGACTTGCCTGCCTGCGGCCTGCGGCGTGGCTCAAAGGGGGGCCCAGCATGGCCCATCTTCATCAACATAGACCCAAGACCCTCGCGAGGGGCCAAGCCTCGCGGGGCAGACGACACGGAGCTTCCTCAGGCACGGCCTCATCAGGCTAGCTCGCGAGGAGGCGGGGTACCTCACGAGGTGCCCGTGACGCAAGCCATGACGACCAAGGGTGCCAGGTGGGCGCCAGCCCACGCAGTGTCCTTCTTTCCTCTTTGGTGCAAAGGGAGCAAGCGCAGGTGAGAGCATCAAGCAAAAGCACCCGTTTCGGTGCAACGAGACCAAGACCAGTCCAACGGCAGGGAGGAAGTCATTGTGGAGCCCAAGCCAGCGTCACCACCAGAGCCTTTGGCAGGCGAGGACCAACTTTAGTCAGGATAAGTGTACCAGATGTTCCCCTTCAAAGTGGCCAATTGTTGGCGCCCTTCCCGCTCAATATTTGGGAAGAGGCCCAGGGCCTTTGCCTATAAATAGGACTAGCCACCCACAGGGTAGAGGAGATCGGATCGCAATCGAGAAGAGAGAGAGAGAGAAGGGTGACTGAACTCCTCCTAGCAGTTCGTCGCCCCAGCCAAGAATAGACCCTCACGAGGCTGTTCTTCCTTGTATTGCTCATCATCATTAGCCCAAGAGGCAATCCACCACACCACACACTGGAGTAGGGTATTACACCACAACGGTGGTCCGAACCAGTATAAACCCTGTGTCTCTTGTGCTGTTCTTTCCATAGCTTAGATCTTAGCGAAGCGGAGGGGTGCAGGTAGGTAGAAGGCTAAATCTCCGCGCGCACCCCAGTGTTCGAACCTCAAGGGTCTGCCGGAACCCGAAATCCAAAACAGACCACTGCCTCCGCCGCCCCGCCCTCCCCTCGACCTCACACCACCGCCATGCTTGGCAACGCCCCCAGGCCATCCCTTTAATCCTGGCCGACCTCCAGATCGGGCGCCAGTAGCTCTAGGCCCCACACGCCCCTAAGATAAACACCGAGGCACTGCTTCCCCGGCGTAATAGGCGGACTAGCACCTGTTATGCTGGGGAATGCATCCGTTAATTGGGAATCAACTGACCAGGAATTGAAATTTAGGGGGGCGACGAACCTCTAGCTAAGGTGAAATATTATATGAGGAGAAACCTTGTGCATCGCGTGTTACTAGGAACATCTATTATCAAGAAGAAGCGGTCAACTAGTGTCTTCTGTGGGATGAATACCGTGCAAGCAGACACGTATGATTTGCACGAATAAGGGAAGAGGAGTACCATTTTCGGTTGGCAGTGTGGTCGCCTCCACATGTCGCGCCGATCTTCTTATTTTTCCCGGGGAAACCGATGTTCTGGAGGAGGGTGCAGGTTTGGACGAACCCATGGCCAAATTGTTGACTGTGTTGCCGTGGCCGTATGTTGGCGGAGGGGAAGTAGATCTGAGGCGGCGAACGACGGTGTAGCAGGAACAGCTTCGGTGCGGTGGAGGGTGGCGAAGTTGGAGCGGCAGCGGTGAGGCACATGACGGCGTGGTTGAACTGTCTCGGGTATGGACGGCTCGGCCTCGGCTTCCACTACTAGCCATGGAGGGTGTTACGGTTGAGGTTGCGGTGGATTACGATGTCGAGGTATCGGCTCCGGTGTGATGGAGGAGGGCGGCGGTTGATGGGTGGAATGGGGTGGCGGACGTAGGACACCGGGGTTTCGCCGCTGGTGGAGAGGTAGTTTTTGCACCCACGGAGTATGAATGGGGAATCGGACGGGTGGGCGGGGGGAGGGGGGAGAACCATGTTTCGATCTGGGACGCGCTTGTTTGAAATTTGAGGAAAGTACAAACTTTGCCCCCCTCTTAAATTTCGGACCTACTGCGGGTCGGGGTAGGATGGTAATCCCAGGTGTCCCAAATAGTGGGCGGTAGCGATTTCGGCCGTGCGCATGTGTGCTTAGGCGGTTGCGTGGCGTCTAGATGAAGCTACAAACCTACCCCGGTTTAGACCTTTGGACGTCAGGCCGGTAGGTTTCATGGGTCGGAGTTATTAGAAAAGTAATTTCCTTGTACTACCAAACATTGGTCTCACGCGGTTTCGGGCGAGTAGAGGCTCTTTTGGCGCTTCGTTCGAAATTTTGAAACACAAGCATTCACGTTTAGAGTACTCTTGAACTTTGAGGATTGACCTAAATAGACAACGTTAAATTTGACCTTGTATGTTTGAAAACCTCATTAAATTATCCGCTTCTTTTGGAAATTTTGACACTTGAAAATCCTATAACTACGATTATTTTGGAATGGAGGAGCTAAATTAGAATCTATTTTGTACAGGACTTCATATGCTTATGTACAAAATCAGGGCAAAGATTGGTGCCCCCATAATTTAGTTATGATTTACAAATGCCATGATATCAAATTCAAATAATTGAATGGACTTCATGTTGAATTCGGTTTTTTAAACCACCTTAAGTTGAATTCAAATGTATGCTAGTTCATAGGTAGCTATTTATAATGTTCATTGTGTAACTTTCATATGTATAATGTGCTTTACACACACAACATGAATTATACTCACGTTTATATTCGATTGCTAAAGCAATGCATTATCTGGAGTTCAAAATACTAACTATGTGGATCAATTGTGTCGAATAATAACATAGACATGCTCAAATTCGATAGAATCTAGATGTCTGATGGATCAATGACCGTTCCTTACACAAATTGCAAATATCATGATCCCATCCTAATATTTGGATACAATTTATATCTTTAATCAGTGTGTATAGCAGTCTTGTACGTGTAGTTTCACTCTCCATCGGTGGTCTCTCACACATGCTCACACTCTCTCCCGATATAACCATCCCTCCCTCTCGTAACCATTTACGACTGTTTTCACTAACCTTTATCACAAGCACTCTTCCGCTCACAAGCATACACACGCACAATCCCATCAAACCTTTCTATATACATAGACCTACCTATGTGTATCCTGTATGCACATTATCTTTAGGAATGTCTCTCACGCATTGTCTCACACCTCTCTTCCTAATCGACGAGTATGATTCTAGCAGAACATTCTGTAGGATGCTCCTTAAAGTTAGGTTCGATGAATATTAATATCAGAGATAAATGGGTTACCTTAGTCCGAGAACCTAGGGTTACAAATCCTAGCCGTCTTTGTCAGTGGACATAGAGTCCTTCACAATTATGCTATCTTTGTCTTGTACGACTAGTCATCCATGGGTCTCCCTAAATGCGTCAAGGGCTGACCGATGTGGCGCAGGACGGAACCCAACAAAGGGCCTCACCTCGACCCACCGGACCTCATGCGGTGACACACCCTCTGCCCCACATCTCGTTATCTTCTCACGCCCACACATACCAACACATACCCCCCACACAAAAAAATATTCTCCTGGTGCCTCTATCAACTCCCCTTGAGGGAGTCCTGGACTAAGGGGTCCTCGAGCGTCTGGCCTGTTATCCATGGGCCGGACTGATGGGCTGTGAAGACTTTAAGGCCGAAGACCGCACCGTGTCTGGATTGGACTCTACCTGGCGTGGAAGGCAAGCTTGGCGACCGAAGATTCCTTCTTATGTAACCGACTCCATGTAAACCCTAGATCCCCTTGGTGTCTATATAAACCGAAGGGGATAGTCCGGAAACGGGACCACATATACTCATTACCATATTCACATAGGCTAGACTTCTAGGGTTTAGTCATTACGATCTCGAGGTAGATCAACTCTTGTAATACTCATATTCATCAAGATCAATCAAGCAGGAAGTAGGGTATTACCTCCATAGAGAGGGCCCGAACTTGGGTAAACATCGTGTCCCCCGTCTCCTGTTACCATCGATCCTAGACACACAGTTCGGGACCCCCTACCCGAGATCCGCCGGTTTTGACACCGACATTGGTGCTTTCATTGAGAGTTCCACTGTGTCGTCGATGAAAGGCTCGATGGCTCACCTTGTCGTTAAAGACAAGTTTACTTCAGGGGTAGTTTGGCCCCGGGCCAACCCCGCCGGTTGGGCGACTTTACTATGATCTCCCTTTCAACCACGGATCCGACGATGACCTCTCGGGCCATCAAAAATCCCCTTCGCATCAACTCCGAGCACTCCAAGCAGATGGTCCGGTTGAGTTTTCGTCCTTAAACGAGCTCCTAGATCGCATCGCTGCTTTGGGAATCGTCGCAGATTACGATCAGATCGGGCCTAAAACCGATCAGGGAGAAACCGAAACTCCACCAGTCACCCACCAGATCGCGGTAGTCGTGGAGCAGGACGGCGAGTCTTCTTCTATATTGAAGATGGACTATGTTCGGACCGCCGTTCATGAAGAGGCGGATACTCACCCGCGAAGGGACGCAACCAGCCCTCCGAACATAGCATCGGACGGCGGTTCCAAACAATTTGAAGATATTCCGGAACCCGGACTATCTAGTCCGGAAGGTCGTCGGACTCCAGACAACCGGCTAGGTCGGGGTTCAGATTTAATTCCACCCACCAACCCAGACATATAGGTTCTCATGAGCATAAAACAACAATCTCAGGAGAAGGTCCACCACTTTTGGGCCAGATTCCTCATTGTAAAAGATTGCCGTGACGAGGATGCAATATCAGCATTCTTCAAAAACTGTGCGGACGAAGGAATCCTCAACGCCATCAATCGCCGCCGCATACTAAAATTCGCTGATTTAGCAACCATTGTACAAAAATACAACGCGATGGAGAGGGTCTGGAAAACTCAGGCAGCTCGCTAGGAACCGTCGGTCCCAGCTCAACTCCCCCTACAGGCGAAAAGGGCGCACCTTCGTGGCACGCCTAGCCCGACAGTCAAGAAACACAAAACCGCTACGCGGCATGACACCGTTCTGGAGGGGTGGCTCAATGGCCCATGCAAAATACATACAACACCAGATACGGTGGCAACCCACAGCCTTAGAGCATGTTGGATACTACGACAGGTAGCCAAGAGCGGTGAGGACATCCTTATCAGGGACAACCAAGAACGGCATCCCCAAGAAGATGATCACTCAGGAGTATTGACAGTCTTTGAGACATTCGCTTCAAACAACAAGCGCAAAAGGGCACTTCGTGAGCTCGCCGAAGTTTTCCAAATTACTACAATAAACCCTTGGAACGACACGGCCATAACATTTAACGCTGGTGACGAACCAAAGTATAGAACTGTACGAACGCCAGCCGCATTAGTACTCAGTCCCATCATGGACGGGTTTCGACTTACCAAGGTCCTCATGGACGGTGGCAGCGGATTAAACCTCATTTATGAGAACACACTCCACAAAATGGAAATAGACAGGAGCCGCATCAAGCTAAGTAACACAACCTTCCGGGGAATTATCCCCAGTGGGGAGGCGCGGTGCGCGGGCAAGGTCACACTTGACGTGGTATTCGGCATGCCGGAGAACTATCGGTCCGAAGAAATAACTTTCCAAGTGGCCCCTTTCAGCAGCGGATATCACGCCCTGCTGGGGCGGGATGCTTTTACACGCTTCCAGGCCATACCCCATTACGAGTATATGAAGCTCAAAATGCCCAGACCAAATGGTATAATCACTGTCGTCAGTGATCCAGACATAGCACTCCGCGCTGAGAACAAAACCACATCCCTGGCCTTGGAGGCACTATCTGAAGCCCTCGCAGCCGAAGAATTAACCGCACTCCGCTCCATGGTGGACAGGGACGACGTGATCCTCGACAAACGCCCTAAATCCACTTCCTTCAAACCAGCAGAAGAAATAGTCAAATTCCAGGTCCACCCAACGGACCCCAAGAAGATAGCATCTATCGGAACTCAATTGGATCCAACAGTTTGTGCCGCACTACGATAATTTCTGCGCGAAAACTGGGACATATTTGCCTGGCACCCTTCAGATATGCCAGGGATCCCACGCGAGCTGACCAAACATAGCCTCAATATATTAAAGGTGTTTAAACTGGTTAAGCAAACACTGCGGCGCTTTTCCGAACCCAACCGACAAGCCATGGGGGAGGAGCTGGCCAAACTCATCGAGGTCGGATTCATTAGAGAAATCAAACATCCAGACTGGCTGTCAAACCTGGTGACGGTACCAAAGAAGGACAAATCCTGGCACCTGTGCGTCGATTTCAAATACCTCAACAAATCCTTCCCTAAGGATCCCTTCCCCCTCCCCGCATTGATCAAATCATCGACGCCACCGCATGACACGACTCACTATGTTTCCTCGATGCATATTCCGGATACCATCAAATCAAAATGAAGGAGTCCAATCAAGCCGCAACAACATTTATCACCCCATATGGGCCATTCTGCTTCAACACCATGCCCTTTGGGCTCAAGAATGCCGGCGCCACATATTAACGCATGATTCAAATATGCCAAGAGAATCAGATTGGCAAAACAGTAGAAGCTTGCGTTGATGACATTGTCATCAAAACCAGGAACGTGGAAACACTAATAGACGACTTACGTCTTACATTCTCAGGGCATATGACATTAAGCTCAACCCGGAAAAGTGTGTCTTCGGCATCCCCGCTGGAAAACTGCTGGGCTTCATCATTTCCAATAGAGGAATCGAAGCAAACCCTGCCAAAATCCGAGCTTTGTCGCAATTGGCTAAGCCAACAGACCTTAAACAAGTTCAAAAACTTGCAGGTTGTGTGGCAGCTCTAAGCCGCTTTATCTCCAGATTAGGAGAAAAGGCACTGCCACTCTATCACCTTCTACGACGAACCGACCACTTCGATTGGACGGACGCGGCAATAGCCGGACTGGAAGAAATAAAAACCCTTCTGGCGAGCAATCCAATCCTGGCAGCACCAAAAGTCGGTGAACCGATGTTATTATACATATCGACAACACATCAGGTGGTGAGCGTCGTACTCGTCGTTGAACGAGAACAGGACGGACATAAATTCCTACTTCAGAAGCCAGTATACTACGTATCTACTATCCTTACACCATGCAAATCCCCATACCCTCATTATCAAAAAATAGCATATGCGGTCTTCATGGCATCCCGAAAGCTCCATGAATACTTCCAGGAGTGTTCGATCACGATGGCCTCCGAAGTACCACTCAATGACATTATAAACAACCGCGATGCTATGGGCCGAATTGCCAAATGGGCCATTGAGCTCCTGCCATTTGACATTACATATAAACCACGTCGAGCTATCATATCCCAAGTACTAGCCAACTTCATCACCGAATGGACAGAGGCCGGACTCCCTAAAGAGTACGACACATACTCCAATTGGGTCATGTACATTTACGGCTCCAAACTGCTGGCAGGGTTAGGAGCGGGTGTCCTTTTAACGTCCCCTACTGGAGACGTCATCCAGTACATTCTCCAAATACTATACACAGACTCCAATAATGCAGCCGAATACGAGGCCTTATTGCATGGTCTCCGGATGGTTGTCTCCATGGGCATACAACTCCTAGAAGTGCGCGAGACTCAAACCTTGCAATATCTCAAATAAATGGAGATTTTGACGCTAAAGATCTGAAGATGGCAGCGTATCGTAATGCGGTCATAAAAATGTCGGCCCGGTTCGAGGGGCTCGAGTTCCATCATGTGGCTCGAGAAAGTAAGAAAGCAGCGGATGTTCTTGCTCGTATGGGCGCTAAGCACGACCCCGTCCCACCTAATATCTTCCTAGAAAGGCTCTTTAAGACATCTGTGTTGTGACAGGGGGCAAACGGCAATACTAGTCCGGGCCCAAACATAACCCCAGATCCCGGAAATACCGACATAACACTGTCGGTGCATCTCATCATGGCAGTCATTGCCCCATGGACCGAACCCTTCCTGGCCTACCTTAATAGGAAGGAGCTTCCTGAGGACCAGAATGAGGCCCGCTGCATTGTCCGGCGCTCAAAGGCCTACAAGGTTCATGATGGAGAGCTCTACAAGAAAAGCGCCACCGAAGTCCTTCAACGATGTATATCCGAGGAAGAGGGGCGGCAGCTATTGGCTGAAATTCACGCCGGACTCGGCGGTCACCACACCGCAGCTCGGGCCCTTGTTAGCAAGGCCTTCCGTCTAGGGTTTTATTGGCCGAAGGCCCGAGTGGACGCACAGGACCTAGCCCAATGTTGCATCGGATGCCAACTCTTTGCCAATCAAAGCCATATGCCCTCACGGCCCTACGAACAATCCCCATCACTTGGCCTTTCGCGATTTGGAGACTCAACATGGTTGGACCCCTTAAAGGGGGAAGCCATAAGAAAAAATATCTGCTGGTTATGGTGGACAAATTCACTAAGTGGATAGAGGCTAAACCGGTCAAAACGGCTGAGTCCGTCCCGGTGATAGACTTCATATCCGATGTTGTGCACCATTATGGTGTCCCACACAACATCATCACTGACAACGGCTCCAATTTCACAGCCGACGAGGTCAAAACCTAGTGTGCTAATCTGGGTATTAAACTAGATTACGCCTCCGTCTACCACCCATAAACCAATGGTCAAGTCAAACGTGCCAACGGTCTTATTATGAGCGGCATCAAGCCCAGATTAGTGCGGTCTTTGAAATAATCAGACAAGCACTGGGTTGAGGAGCTTGACTCCGTACTCTGGGGGTTGCGGACCACGTCCAACCATACTACCGGGTACACACCTTTCTTCATGGTGTATGGTGCAGAGGCCGTATTGCCCTGCGATATCTTTCACGACTCACCTAGAGTGCGTATGTATGGAGAGAAGTTGAGCTCGATCAGTAGGACAGCCTGGATGCCCTGGAGGAGGAACGCGATGTCGCAAAAGCCCGTTCAGCAGTTTACCAACAGCAAGCTCGAAGATATCAAAGCAAAGAAGTACGGGCCAAGACTTACAACGTTGGTGAACTTGTTCTACGCCTCCCGGAGAAGAAAAAGGACAAACTCAAGCCCAAATGGGAGGGTCCCTTCATAATTAACTAAGTTCTCGCCGGAGGAGCGTACCGTATTCGCGATGCATCAGACAATCGCCTCGAGCCGAACCCCTGGAACGCGGCCAGACTCCGGAGATTCTACCCCTAGCGCTACACCCCTTGTTCGTCTCCTCCTCCCCTGTAGTTTCTATTATTTTTTCTGTCTTTTTCGATTACTTTCTTCTTTCTCGCTTTAAAGCTTTGGTGCGGCTAGACCGCACACCATTGGCACATACATCTTTAAATATGTACGCCACTTGTACCTGGGGGCTTCTCGGACAGAAGTTCTTATCATCCATTGAGCATCAAGCTCCTCACATATGAGTTTTTCCATGTGTACCTTTTCTTTGCCATTATATGCATCAATATGACTTAAGTTTTGGCCAAGTTGGGTTGCCTGGCACCTGTGCTTATGCCCTACGTTCCCGTTAGTTCAGCTAGGGCATAAAGGGAGCACCTCTGTGATTGTTACCGTCGGGTCATCCGGATGTGTACCTCAGACTGGGTGAAGCCGAAAGCTAGCGTTCTTAAGGGAATATTCGGTCGGTGAATTAAAGATGTTTTTTGAACTCACTCCATTGTGCACCCCCATAAGTTATACAAACCGTGGTGCTCACATCACAATTCGGACATGCGCATTAAATGCATGCACACCCAAGGAAAGGAACCCTTAACGGAACTATTCTCTTTAGAAGATGTTTCTTATGATATCAATGTAATATAACATAGCTAGTCGGATACAACTTGTCTGTTCAAGCAACTATGACCCCTACGCCTAGTTTTCCAGGCATACCCCAGCCTATTCGGCTGCGACGGTATTTGAAAACACTCCACACCTTCAGGACCGGAGGTTGAAGCAAAAAGGTCTGCCATGACAAATGATATACAATTCAGCTAGATGAGGAAAGTACACAGTCACTTGGACTCGAAAACCTCCTCCTCTACACCTTCCAATAGGCAGTCTAACTTACAATCCTGTTAGGAATATTTGGCGGCCACCTCTACTTGGTCATATACTAAACTAACGGGAATTTCTTCCCCATTTGACCCTAGCGGTCCAACACGAGCCATGTGATTAGGATCTAGCTTGGTATATGTATCGCGTCTTCACCATGGACCAGGCCTCTCGCGCACCCTCTCGGCATGCCGATATCTTCCACAGCCGGATACGCCGCCGCGCTCCCTTGAACAGCTCTACCAGCTTCTCCATGCTTCCTGGAGGGGGGTCGGATGGCCATAAAGCCTTGGCTACACTCCGCATCGCTTGCCGAGGTTGCTCGTGCAACTGCGATAGCCCTTGCGGAAGATCACTCGATGATCCAGACACCTCTTCTTCGGGGAGGTTTCTCAAAACACCTGCAATTACAGCTATATTAGCTACTGTTACCTCCAAAACTATTATAAAACAACAGTGGCCACATACTGAATATGCTGCCTCGCAGCTTCTTGTTCTCCTTCACAGAGTCAGCTAGCTGAGCTCGCACATCTTTCAGTTCTTCGCCCAGTTTGGAGTTCGAGTCCTAGAGTTGCTTTTTCTCTTGAACGACTTTGGTCAATACACGCTCGCCCGCTGCTAGTAGCTTTTTGGTTCCATGTTCTTCGCTTCGAGCAGCGTCCAGCTGCTCTCATACTTGGTCTAACGGCCGAACACAAATATTAGTACCCAGATTAGCACTATTGGTGTATCATTATGAATTTTCAATAGAAGGAAACATTACCAGGAGATGCCTTGTATTTCTCCAGTTCGGCATTGGCAGCAAGTAGCCGGCGCTGACACTTTTCCAGCTCCTAAGCTAGCTGGGTGTTCTTCTCCATAAGCACCTGGTCATACATTGATCCTTAAATCAGTTGTTTCAACTCCTTTAAGTCTCGGGGGCTACTGGCATATGGTTATCATAGTCAGACAAAACAAATTTACCTACACATCTTTCAAATGTTGCTTTGTGGCCATGTTAATCCCATCTCGAGCAGCTCGAATGTATGCATCGGTCGAGTTGAAGGCGTTAAATGACTCTTCTGAAAAGCCAGGGTCTTGTATAATGGCCTGGCGGCGCCGATGATTCATCGCACTCTCCACTTCCGAGTTGGTGACAGATACATCATCCGAGTCCTCAGCCGAAGGATAGTCCGGCTTCGCCTCCGCATCAGCCCCCGTCTTCATGATAGGATTTGAATCCTGGCTGTGTGTCACATCCCTAGCTAGTCATTGCTTGTCCTTGCATCAATCATCTTGCATCATGTTTAAATTCATGAAAGTTGAATTGGGGAAAGTGGAAAGCCTCAGAAATCATTTCAAAAAAATGATCAACATTAAAAATTGCTTCAAATAACCCAAGAAAATGTTCCTGTTAAGCTATAAAAATATTGGCAAGAGGTAAAATTCAAACCAATATTTTTGGAGTCACAGAAATATTTATTTTGGGCATTTGAGTTAATCCAATAATTATTTGCATTGGATTTATATATGTGATATATTAACTATATGTCCAATAATTCTGATAATTGTTTGAGGGGCTTTGGAATAATCCATTTAGTCCCTGTAAAAATTGTCAGAAGCAAAAAAATTAGTTTGGTTCAAAAACCGAATCTAAACAAATGTCAGAAAGAGAAAACACAAACTATAATGAAGGAAAGAGAGAGAAAGTTTTACCTGGGCTTCTTACCTGCAGCAGAGCTAGCCGAGCTCCTATTCTGGCCTAGCCCACCAGGGGCTCCCCGGTCTTCTTCCTCCTTTGACAGAAGGACAACGCGCGCGTGGCCGCCGCGCGCGAGCACACGCCCCGCCACCTCCTGCTTGCCGCCGAGCTTCTAGACACCGACACGCACCCCCTGGATACCTCTCACTCTCTCCCGTGCTTCTCCCCTCCTCTGCTCTCTCTCCCTCTCGTGCCTGAGCGCAACCGTCGCCGCCGCTCGTCGTTGTCGCGTCCATCAGCCCTCCCTAGCCCATCCAGCGTGTCTAGAAGAACCGCCGCGGTCCGCTACATCATCTCGCCCGAGCCCCGAGTGCTCGCGCGCCTCGAGGCGAACACCCCGACCTCGTCTTCATCATTCGGCCGCCAAGATCACCGGCGACCTCCTGTCCTCATCAGCCCCTCCCCGAGCTCACCGACTCGCTCGTCGTGTTCTACGTGAGCTTCTGATCATCCTCCCCCTCTTCGTTATCTCTCTAGCACTCCGTAGCCGCCACTCCCCTCTCGCCCGACTGCACCACCGCCTGCACTCGCCATCGACATGACTCCGCGCGACCATTTGGTCCGGCCGTTGTGTCCAACACACTCGCTGCCTCGCGTAGCCGATGTAGGGGTCACGCACGCGTTTCCACGACCACTGTTTCTGCATCACCGCGAACACACGAGCTCCAGCCGCCGCTCGACTCGTCGCCGTCGTCATTTCCGGCCACCCCAGCTCCGTCCAAGGCCACCGTTGGACGCGCCACACCGTCAGCTACCCATAGCGTCCACTTGCGCTTCGAACCGTGGCCGGAGCAGCGCTTCCGATGCTCTCCGCCGCGTCCGGCCACGCCGGCGGCTAAACGCCGGCAGGTTGATCCCTTTGACCGGCGGGGTTGACCCCGTCTGACCAGGGGTTTGAACCCTCTCTCTCACTGACATGCGGGCCCCGCCTGGCTAACTAAGTTAGTTAGTAATAATCCTGTTTAGGTTAGCCACTGACATGTGGGCCCTGGCCCCTATTAATTAGCTAAGTGTTAAATTAACTTAATTTTAAACCCACAGTCACTGACGTGTGGGTCCAGGGACTAATTAGCCTAGATTAGCTATTAATTAGTGCTAATTAATCCTGTTAGTTGATTGATTCACTGACCAGTGGACCCCACTGGTCAGGTTTGACCTGGACTGAGCCCGTTGACTGCTGACGTCACCCTGACGCAGTGCTGACGCAATAATGTAATTTCTGGATTAAAAAAACAACTCTGGAAATTCCTGAAATTGCTTTAAACTTCTAAAAATCATAGAAAATCAACCATAGCTCAGAATTAAATAAATTATATATGAAAAATTATCAGAAAAATATGAAGAATCTGTTTATGCCATGTTCATGCATGTTTGAGCAAGTTAACATCACCAACTAGGACAATTCATGTTTATGGAATATATGGTATGTAGTTTTGGAGTTGGAATTTGCTATGTGTTTGAATTCCACTTCAATTAATATGACTAACTGTTGCATTAGGTGAATTCAGTACCTTAACATGCCATGATCATACATCATGTTTGTTGCATTGCATTGATTGTTTTCCCTCTTGTTTGCCTGGTAATTGTCCCCTCTCAGTAGACGACGTTCCGACGATGAGATCAATGACACCGATGAAGAACTATTCTATCTTCAGAAGTGCTAGGCAAGCAAAACTCCCTTGTTCATTCTGATACAATCCCACTCTCTCGCTCCTGCTCTCTTTTACTGCATTAGGACAACAACGATTCAACTGTTACATGTTGCGGTAGTTGAACCCCTTTCCTCTGCATGACCTGTCATTGCCATAGTAAATAGATGAAACCCACTAGCATGAGTAGGAATTGTTTGAGCCCTGATGTGCCTACTCATTCATGCTTGTTGTCATGCCTACTACATTAGGAGTACATGGTGGGTTGTCTCATTGCAGCCGTCCTCAGGAACTGAGTTCTGTGTTTGTGATCCATGAACAGTTACTACCACACATTGGGTTCCGGTAACTCGACCCCTCTCGACTTATTAATCCACTCGATCTCTGTCCAGGAGTTGCAACTAGTTTCTGGTGTTTGTAGGTAGTGTTAGTAGTCTACCAAGTGGCACCCGGTACAGGTGGGCTTGGGACAGACTAGGCACAGTGGCCCGGTGTACCAAGTGGCACCCGGATGGTGGGCTTGGGAACCCTGTACACATCGTTTGGGGTCGTGAGCGACACCCCGGCCGGATCTCCTTGCGGATGGAACCCGAATAGGCGATAAACCTGGACGAGAGACTTGTGTGGTTAGTTAGGTCATGGCCGACACCCTTGGTAGGCTTCCGCTTGAAGGTTGTCGAGATACACGACGTGTACATGGTGATAAGTGGTGAGAGCGTGTGTGAAGAAGTACACCCCTGCAGGGTTATCATTATCTATTCGAATAGCCGGATTCCTTGGATATGGAAACTTGGACCCCTTGCATAGTTCATAGACAAGTGAAAGTGGATACTCTAAAATGCGCAAGATAAGCGTGAGTGCTAAGGATGGCATCCTTGTAGGGAGACGGGAGCGGATCCATAGTGGTGTATTGGTATGGTGAATTTGTGGACTCGTGTGCGCCACCTCAAAAGAGTTACTGGCAGTCGTAGTTCAGGATAGCCACCGGGTCAAATCTGGCTTGCTGCAGTTAAACTCCACCACCCCTTTCTTGATACTGATGCATATGTAGCTAGTTCTGATGTAAGTCTTGCTGGGTACATTTGTACTCACATTTGCTTAATTTATGTTTTTGCAGAGAGACTTCAGTCTCGCTAGTAGTTCCACGTGGACTTTGAAGTTTAGCTTGTTACCTCATCTACGATCTTGTGCCCTCAGCAGGATCTGGTAGATAGTCAGGCTTCTCATCCTTTTTCATTTATAGAAGTCTGTACTCAGACATGTTAAGCTTCCGCATGTGCTTTGACTTGTATGCTCTGAATGTTGGGTCATGAGACCCATGTTTGTTTTATCTGCCTTTTCGGGGCCTAATGAATAAATACTCTGAGTCGTAGAGTCTTGTTGTGATGCCATGTTGTATTGCACATATTGAGCATATTGTGTGTATGACTGAAATGCTTGGTATGTGTGGGATCCGACAACCTAGTTGTTTATCCTTGGTAGCCTCTCTTATGGGGAAATGTAGTCTTGTGCTTCCATGAGCCATCGTAGTCCGCTACAGCCCGGTTCACCGGAGTCCTGCTAGCCCAGCACCACTGCTCTGGAACACTTGACTGGCCGGCATGTGATTCACTTTGTTCCTATGTCTGTCCCTTCGGGGAAATGTCACCCGGTGACATCCGGAGTCCTGCCTAGCCTGCTATAGCCCGGTTCACCGGAGTCCTGTTAGCCCAGTGCTACAGCCCGGATTCGCACGCTGCTGACCGACATTCTCGATGTTGATTCATGTATGCCTGTCCCCGTAAGTTAGTGCCACTTTGGGTTCACGACTAGTCATGTCGGCTCGGGTTCTCTGTCATATGGATGCTAGCGACACTATCATATACGTGAGCCGAAAGGCGCAAACGGTCCCGGGCCATGGTAAGGTGACACTCATGGGAATACCGTCCGTGAGGCCGCAAAGTGATATGAGGTGTTACCGACTAGATCGATGTGACTTGGAATCAGGGTCCTGACAGCGTTGGTATCAGAGCCAGGCTGCCTGTAGGATTACCAAGCCAAGCTGGTCGAAGTCGTGTCTAGAAATGCTTTAGTTATATAAGGGAATTGATTGTGGATGGGAACGTAAGGCTCTTTTTACTCCTTATCCTCATGACCTTTTGATCCGAGTCATCTTATCTTTTCTACGTGGTTAAGAACTAGGCTTCTCTTCTATCTCTCAGGATGACATGTTACTAAACTGTAGTTGCCTAGGATTGTTGAGTTCAAGCCTCAGTTCAGTTCCTACTACTTCCATATGTTCATAGCTGGCCTCAGAACCTTGATATTGTGATGTTGAGTGGTTATGCCACCATTTTTGCAGGATGTCTCAAATCATTTTGAGCATTTACAGCCGTTATAATGTCCGAGTCATCCCGGGTCTCTAAAACAGTCTGTTACATCTGCAAATCCCTTTCTTCAGTTCCCGATGTTTCTTTAGGCCAGTTTAACCACACTAATCGGTGAGTTGAGGTACTCCATTGCCTCAACATATATGTTGAAGCCATTATTATGACCCTCGGCGTCTTAGGGAACCACCTAGTAATTTTGCAATGCTTTATATTCCTAGTGTGATGATTCTGGCCATCATTCTCGAAAGCATCCCATGATGTTATTAGTTACTAGGTATTCTATTCCTGGGTTTTGAACCCGAGATTCACTCCACTCACCTCCTGTTGATAGTGTTTGCTAGTTCCTTTAGGATATTAGTAACCTTTGCGATAATCCTCGAGGTCCGTGGTATTTCCTTCTTCAAAATACCATGAACTGCTTATGGCAGAAGTTCTTTTGAACCAAAAGATCACAACCAGAGTGCTCTTGATGAGTTCTCCATTTTATATTGTGAATCTGCCAGTTCTACCCTTTCCGCATGGGTTATCCGGAAGAAATGTTGAGCTTCGCTCGACATACTAGTCTATGCATGCACAACTCAGAAAACATATATTCCTTTGAGTTGTCTCTCTTTAGTTGTATTCTGACCTTTGTCTATCAATTGTTGGTCAAGAATAGTTTTGCATTCATGTTATCGATGCTTATTATTCTTGTGGTCCATCAAGCCATTCTATTCTGGAATGACTAGGAGAAACAAACTCCAGTACCTTGTCCATTTCTAGGATTGGGTCAAAGTAGTTGTGCTCCGCAGATCAAAATGCAAATCCAGCTTTTGCTCTGTTCTACCTTGGAGTGTTACCATCTTTATGTCAGGAATGTCATGAGAATTGCACCGCCTCTTATGAACTCTTGACGTAGCGATACTTCTCTCCATCATTATTCATTCCTCGATCCCGTGTTGTTGTAGTCGGAATGCTGACAAGTGAACCATGTTGTGTGAAATCAATACTCCTAGCAACTGTGTTGCTTGGTAGTTATGGACATTATTATCATTCTTAGCGTGTTGGTTATCGAATCACTATTCTAGGATTGATCGTGCTACCTTGTCCTTATTTCTGGTGCACTCTTCGGTCTTGGAGTTAGGATTGGATTCCTTGCTTATTTGATAATATCATCCTGCCCTGAAAAGCAAGATTGTTCTCGAGCTTAGTGACATATCGGTGGTTCGTGATTTTCCGAAGATCTTCTCGGAAGTGTTACCTGGTTGTCCCCTGACCGCCATGTTGGGTTCGAGATCAAATTGGTTTTCTTATGAATCACCCCTTCTCCAAGAATCTGTGTTGGATATCCCTGAGCTAGTTGGTTGAGCTAGACAACAACTTGGAGAGTTGGAACGTAGAAGTTTTGCTTAACTTAGTTCATCTCTAAGGGATATCTTCTGTGTGTACGTGTTGAAGAAAGATGATATGTCCATCGATTGGTCCTCGTGATCAGTTGTTGGATCTATTGCCTTGTCACAAATTTGACTTGAGCATGTGCTATTGTCAGGTCAAATCAGAACCAACGATGTTCGTAATGTTGTCTTACTCGTGGTTTCTCCCTCGAGCATGCACCACTTTATAAGGAAATATAAATCACAACTTTATTATTGCCTCTAGGACATATTTCCTTCAGTCTCCCACTTGCACTAGAGTCAATAATCTAGTTCACATTGTTATGTGATTTAACACCAACAATTCACATCTTTATGTGACTAGTTCACATCTCCATGTGACTAACACCCAAAGGGTTTACTAGAGTCAATAATCTAGTTCACATCGCTATGTGATTAACACCCAAAGAGTTATCATGTTTTGCTTGTGAGAGAAATTTAGTCAACGGGTCTACCACATTTAGAGCCGTATGTATTTTGCAAATTTTCTCTGTCTACAATGCTTTGCATGGAGCTACTCTAGCTAATTGCTCCCACTTTCAATATGTATCTAGATTGAGACTTAGAGTCATCCAGATCGGTGTCAAAGCTTGCATCGACGTAACTCTTTATGATGAACTCTTTGTCACCGCCATAAACGAGAAACATTTCCTTATTCAACTAAGGATATTGTCGGATCACGGGTTCCGGCAAAACACTCGAGGTTCGAACACTGGGGTGCACGCGAAGGTTTTCTCCCTATCAATCCACGCCCTAGCTCGTTAAGATCTCGCGGATGAACTCGACAAACTTGCAACACAAAGACACACGATTTGTACTGGTTCGGGCCACATTTGTGGTGTAATACCCTACTCCAGTGTGGTGGTGGTGGATTGCCTCTTGGGCTGATGATGAACAGTACAAGGGGAAGAACAGCCTCGCGAGGTGAGGTGTCCTTGTGCTTGGTGTGCATGTGTGCTTGAGGATCGGAATCCCATGCCTCCCTATGGTGGTGGCCATTCCTATTTATAGAGGCCCTAGTCCTCTTCCCAAATATTGAGTGGGAAGGTATCCCACAACGGCCAATTTGAAAGGGGACAGCTAGTACAAGCTATCCTGACAAATGTAGTCTTCGCCTGCAAAAGGCTCTGGTGATGACGCCGTCTTTGACCTCCGTCTTGCCGTCCTGCTGGTCTTGGTCTCGTTGCACCGATATGGAAACCTTTCCTTGATGCCTTGGTACTCCGCGCCTATGCTTGCCCCCTTGGCACAAAAGAGGAAGCAAGGACACTGCGCGCGCTGGCGCCCGCCTGGTGTCGATCGTCATGGCTCACGTCACGAGGACCTCGCGAGGTTTGCCTTGCCTTGATCTCTCCGCCCCTTGTGAGCCTACCTGGCGAGGCCGCTCCCAAGGAGGTCTTGTGTCGTCTGCCTCGCGAGGCTTGGCCCCTCGCGAGGGTCTTGAATACCTTGTCGATGAAGATGGGTCGTACAGACCTGCTAGCTCAGCCATGCCATGGGCCGTAGGCAGGCAAGTCTAGGGACCCCCGTTCCCAGAACGCCGACAGATATTTTTGACTGCTGTCCAGTGATCCACTCCTAGATCACTATTGTACCCTCTTGCCAAACTTATGGTGAGGTACACAATAGGTATAGTACACATCATAGCATACTTTGGAGAACCTATGACTGAGGCATAGGGAATACCTTTTCATTCTCTTTCTATTTTCTACCGTGGTCGGCGTTTGAGTCCTTACTCAACTTCACACCTTGCAACACAAGCAAGAACTCCTTCTTCGACTGTTCCATTTTGAACTACTTCAAAATCTTATCAAGGTATGTACTCATTGAAAATATATCAAGCGTCTTGATCTATCTCTATAGATCTTGATGCTTAATATCTAAGTAGCTTCACCGAGGTCTTTCTTTGAAAAATTCCTTTCAAACATTCCTTTATGCTTTTTAGAAAATTCTACATTTTTCTGATCAACAATATGTCATTCACATATACTTATCAGAAATGTTGTAGTGCTCCCACTCACTTTCTTGTAAATACAGGCTTCACCGCAAGTCTGTATAAAACCATATGCTTTGATCACTTTATCAAAGCATATATTCCAACTCTGAGATGCTTGCATCAGTCCATAGATGGATCACTGGAGCTTGCTCACTTTGTTAGCACCTTTAGGATCGAAAAAACCTTCTGGTTTCATCATATGCAACTCTTCTTTAAGAAATCCATTAAGGAATGCAGTTTTTGACATCCATTTGCCAGATTTCATAAAATGCGGCAACTGCTAACATGATTCGGACAGACTTTTAAGCATCAATGCGAGTGAGAAAATCTCATCGTAGTCAACACCTTAAACTTGTCGAAAACATTTTTCCGACAATTCGAGCTTTGTAGATAGTAACACTACTATCAGCGTCCGTCTTCCTCTTGAAGATCCATTTATTCTCAATGGTTTGCCTATCATCGAGCAAGTCCACCAAAGTCCACACTTTGTTCTCATACATGGATTCTATCTCAGATTTCATGGCCTCAAGCCATATGTCAGAATCTGGGCTCATCATCGCTTCCTCATAGTTCGTAGGTTCGTCATGATCCAGTAACATGACTTCCAGAACAGGATTACCGTACCACTCTGGTGCAGACCTACGAGGTTCGGTAGTAACTTGATTTGAAGTTTCATGATCATCATCATTAGCTTCCTCCCTAATTGGTGTAGGAATCACTGGAACTGATTTCTGTGATGAACTACTATCCAATTCGGGAGAAGCTACAATTACCTCATCAAGTACTACTTTCCTCCCGCTCACTTCTTTCAAGAGAAAACTTCTTCTTTATAAAGGATCCATTCTTAGCAACAAAATATCTTGCCTTCGGATCTGTGATAGAAGGTGTACCCAACAGTTTCTTTTGGGTATCCTATGAAGACGCACTACTCCGATTTGGGTTCGAGCTTGTCAGTTTGGAACTTTTTCACATAAGCATCGCAACCCCAAACTTCAAGAAACGATGGCTTTGGTTTCTTGCCAAACCATAGTTCATACGGTGTCATCTCAAGGGATTTAGATGGTGCCCTTTTTAACATGAATGCCACTGTCTCTAATGCATAACCTCAAAACTATAGTGGTAAATCAGTAAGAGACATCATAGATCGCACCATATCTAATAAAGTACGATTAAGATGTTCGGACACACCATTACGCTGTGGTGTTCCGGGTAGCATGAGTTGCGAAACTATTCCGCATTGTTTCAAATGAAGACCAAACTCGTAACTCAAATATTCATCTCCGTTATCAGATCGTAGAAACTTTTTCTTGTTACGATGATTTTCCACTTCACACTGAAATTCTTTGAACTTTTCAGATGTATCAGACTTGTGTTTCATCAAGTAGATAAATCATCTATGAAGGCCAGAAAATAACGATACCCGGCGCGACCCTCAATACTCATCGTACCATATACATCAGTATGTATTATTTCCAATAAGTCAGTTGCTCGCTCCATTGTTCTAGAGAACGGAGTCTTAGTCATCTTGCCCATGAGGCATGGTTCGCAAGCATCAAGTGATTCTAAAAGCCCATCAGCATGGAGTTTCTTCATGCGCTTTACACCAATATGACTGAGGGAGTCCTGGATTAGGGGGTGTCCGGATAGCCGGACTATACCTTCGGCCGGACTCCTGGACTATGAAGATACAAGATTGAAGACTTCATCCCGTTTACGGAAGGGACTTTCCTTGGAGTGGAAGGCAAGCTTGGCGATACGGATATGTAGATCTCCTACCATTGTAACCGACTCTATGCAACCCTAGCCCTCTCCGGTGTCTATATAAACCGAAGAGGTTTAGTCCGTAGGACAAACAACAATCATACCATAGGCTAGCTTCTAGGGTTTAGCCTCTCTGATCTCGTGGTAGATCTACTCTTGTACTACCCATATCATCAATATTAATCAAGCAGGACGTAGGGTTTTACCTCCATTAAGAGGGCCCGAACCTGGGTAAAACATCGTGTCCCCTGCCTCCTGCTACCATCCGACCTAGACGCACAGTTCAGGACCCCCTACCCGAGATCCGCCGGTTTTGACACCGACATTGGTGCTTTCATTGAGAGTTCCTCTATGCCGTCGCCATCAGGAAGGATGCCTCATCCTGTCTTTAAAGACGGCACCGTTGCTAAGGGAGCCTTGGCTGTCAGCCAGACTCTTAGACTAGGTGGTTTCCTTATGACCACCCGTTCGGCTGTTGCGCCGACGATGACCTCTCGGGTCATCAAAAGCAATCTTCATGTCAGCTCGGAATTCGCTGAGCAGCTAGATCCAATGGAGCTCTCTTCCCTAAACGAGCTCTTGGATCGCTTCGCCGCCCTGGGAGTCGCTACGGATTACGACCAGATTGGGTCTAAACCCGATCTGAGAGAGATTAACTCCCCCCAGGTCACCCATCACTTTGCCGTGGTAGAGGGACAGTGCGGCGATCCTTCATCTATCTTAAGGACTAGATATGTCCGGATTCCCGATCCCTCCAAGTCGGATACCCACGGAGGGGAGGACATCACTCAAGACCTGAACTTAAAGTCAGGTGACGGGCTAGATTCATTGGACAGCATCCAAGAATCCAAACTTCCGAGTTCGGAAACTCCTTGGCCCCTGGGTCTCAGATTGGGTGAGGTTTCGGATTTGATTCCGCCCACCCACCCGTACATAAGCGATCTATCCCAAATTAGGCAAGAGCCCGAAGAAATAGTACATCATTACTGGGCCAGATTCCTCCTGGTTATGAACAGGGTAAAGGACTGCCGCGAGGAAGACGTAATTTCATTCTTCTGCAATAATTGCACGGACAAGGGAATCCTCAACGCCATAAGTCGCCGTGATATTACACGCTTTGCTGACTTGGCGTCCATAGTACAAAAGTACTGTGCGATGGAAAGCTCCTGGAAAACCGAAACAAAATTTTGGGACAATCCGGCCTTGAATACAAACCCGGTTCGAAATAAAAGGGTGCATCATCGTCAGACACCCGGGTTCAATACCAAAAAGCAAAAGCCCTCTACAGGGCACGGAACCGTACTGGAAGTTTGGCATGATGGACCCTGTAAAATTCACAGTGTAGAGGGCGCCACACCAACTCACAGCCTTAGAGCATGTTGGATAGTCCGGCAGGTGGCAAGAATTGGCGAAGATCTTCTAATTCCAGTAGCCACAGAAAGCCATCCCAGAGAAACTAGTACGGCATTAACAGTCTTCGGGACTTCCGCATCAAATAATATGCGAAAAAGAACACTTCGCGGCCTTGCCAAAGTCTACCAAGTAGCAACAATAAACCCATGGAGTGACACGGCTATCACTTTTAACGCCAGTGACGAACCTAAATTCTGAATAGCCCGAGCACTAGCCGCATTGGTCCTCAGTCCAATAGTGGACGGCTTTTGTCTTACCAAGGTACTCATGGATGGCGGTAGCGGATTGAACCACATTTATGAGGAAACCCTTCAAAAAATGGAAATAGACTGGAACCGCATTGAGCGAAGTAGCACAAACCTTTAGAGGAATAATCCCCAGTCGGGAAGCGCACTGTACAGGAAAAATCACACTAGATGTGGTGTTCGGCACGCCGGATAATTACAGGTCCGAAGAGGTCACGTTCCAGGTGGACCCCTTCAGTAGCGGATATCACGCTCTGCTAGGGCGGGAAGCATTTACAGTCTTCCAAGCAATACCCCATTACGGGTACATGAAGCTCAAGATGCCAGGGCCTAACGGAATCATCACTCTCGTTAGTGATCCAGACATAGGACTTCGCGCCGAAAGCAAGACAGCCGCACTGGCCCTCGAGGCTTTATCCGATGCCCTAGCGGCTGAGGAACTGACTGCACTGCGCTCCACGGTGGATAGGGACGATGTGATACTCGATAAAAGATCCAAGTCCACCTCCTTTAAACCGGCGGACGAAATAGTCAAATTCTAGGTCCATCCAACGGACCGCAATAAAACAGCTTCCATCGGGGCACAGTTAAACCCTGATGTAGACACCGCACTGTGGGAGTTCCTATGAGAGAACTGGGACATTTTCGCCTGGCACCCTTCAGACATGCTAGGAATCCCACGCAGGTTGGCCGAACACAGCTTAAATATCCTAAAAGGATTCAAGCCAGTCAAACAGGCTCTTTAGCGTTTTTCTGAACCTAAGAGACATGCCATGGGAGAGGAACTAGCCAAGCTATTGGAGGCCGGATTCATCAAAGATATCAAACATCCGGACTGGCTAGGAAATCTGGTGATGGTACCAAAGAAGGACAAATCCTGGCGCCTGTGCATTGATTTCAAAGACCTTAACGAGGCTTGCCCAAAGGATCCCTTCCCTCTCCCCCGCATCTATCAAATTATCGATGCTACCGCAGGACACGATTCGTTGTGTTTCCTCGATGCATACTCCGGCTACCATCAAATAAAGATGGCAGAGTCAGACCAAGCCGCAAGGGCATTCATCACACCATACGGCCCATTCTGCTTCAACACAATGCCCTTCGGGCTCAAAAACGCCGGCGCAACATATCAGCGCATGATTCAGACATGTCTGGCAAACCAGATCGGCAAAACAGTGGAGGCATATGTAGATGATGTGGTCGTTAAAACAAGACATGTCGAATCTCTAGTAGACGACTTGAGGCTAACATTCGATAACCTCCGAACATACGACATCAAGCTCAACACAGAAAATTGCGTTTTCGGCGTTCCAGCCGGAAAGCTCTTGGGCTTCATTGTATCCGGTAGAGGAATTGAAGCAAATCCAGCCAAGATCCGAGCTCTGTCACAATTGGATATCCCGAAGGACCTCAAACAAATACAAAAATTAACCGGATGCATGGCGGCTCTAAGCCGCTTTATCTCCCGCTTAGGAGAAAAGGCCCTACCCCTTTACCGCCTCCTTCAACGCACCGAACACTTCCAGTGGACGGATGCAGCCACGGCCGGACTCGACAAAATAAAAGCCATCTTGGCAACACACCCAGTCCTGGCCGCGCCAAACATTGGCAAACCAATGCTATTATACATTGCAGCAATCCATGAGGTCATAAGCGCAGTGCTCGTCGTCGAACGAGAAACGGACGGACACAAATTCCCCCTTCAAAAGCCGGTCTATTATGTGGCCACTGTCCTTACTCCGTGCAAGTCACGGTACCCGCATTATCAAAAGATTGCGTACGCAGTATTCATGGCATCCCGAAAGCTGCGACACTACTTTCAAGAGTGTTCAATAACAGTAGCCTCGGAAGTGCCACTTAACAATATTATAAACAACCGCGACGCGACGGGCCGGATTGAAAAATGGGCCATTGAGCTCCTCCCCTTTTACATAACTTACAAGCCACGATGAGCTATCAAGTCGCAAGTTTTGGCTGACTTCGTCGCAGAATGGACGGAGGCCGAACTCCCTAAAGAGTACGACACATATTCAAACTGGGTCATGCACTTCGACGGCTCCAAAATGTTGGCTGGTCTAGGGGCTGGCGTCGTTTTGACGTCCCCCACAGGAGACACAGTTCAATATGTACTCCAAATAATGTACACAGACTCCAACAATGCAGCCAAATATGAGGCCGTTTTACATGGTCTCCGGATGGCAGTATCCATGGGCATTCAACGCCTAGAGGTGCGCGGGTACTCGAACCTCGCAATATCCCAAATTAATGGAGACTTTGATGCCAAGGATCCAAAAATGGCAGCTTATCGCAACGCCGTCCTAAAAATGTCAGCTTGGTTCGAAGGCCTCGAATTTCACCATATAGCCCGGGAAAATAATCAGCGGCAGATGTCCTGGCACGCATCGGTGCGAAACGCGATGTAGTCCCCCCCCCAACATCTTCTTGGAAAGGCTGTTCAAGCCGTCCGTAGTATGGGAAGGGGAACCTGACAATAACAGCTCGGACCCAACCGCACTGCCCGACATTGAACACTCTGACATAATTGGAGGCTCTGCCAATGAAATAACACGTTCAGCCCACGTAATAATGGCTGTCATCGCCCCGTGGACAGAACCATTCCTCGCCTACCTTACCAGGCTGGAACTCCCTGAGGACCAAAATGAGGCACGCTGCATAGTGCGGTGATCTAAAGCCTATAAAGTCCATGAGGGAGAGCTTTATAAGAAAAGCACTACCGGAGTCCTTCAAAGGTGCATCTCCGAAGAGGAAGGGCGGAACCTCCTGGCTGAAATTCATGCCGGACTCAGCGGACATCACGCTGCAGCTCGGTCCCTTGTTAGCAAGGCCTTCCGTACAGGCTTTTATTGGCCGACGGCCCGGGCAGACGCCCAGGACTTAGTCCAACGATGCGTCGGTTGCCAGCTTTTTGCAAACCAAAGCCATATGCCACCCATCGCCCTCCAAACTATCCCCATCACTTGGCCCTTCGCGGTCTGGGGTCTTGACATGGTTGGACCCCTTAAAGGCGGAACCCACAAGAAAAAATACTTACTAGTCATGGTGGATAAGTTCACCAAATGGATAGAAGCCAAGCCTGTTAAGACGGCCGAATCCGGACCGGTGATAGACTTTATATCCGGGGTTGTACACCGTTACGGCGTCCCCACAGCATCATCACTGATAACAGCACGAACTTTACGACCGATGAGGTAAAACTCTGGTGCAAAACATGGGCATCAAGCTCGATTATGCTTCCGTCTATCACCCACAAACAACGGCCAGGTCGAACGTGCAAATGGTCTTATCATGAGCGGCATCAAACCCAGATTAGTGAGGTCCCTTAAGGAATCTAACACTCACTGGGTAGAGGAGCTCGACTCCGTACTCTGGGGGCTGCGCACCATGTCGAATCGCACCACCGGATACACACCATTCTTCATGGTGTACGGCGCAGAGGCAGTTTTGCCCTGCGACATAATTCATGACTCACCTCGAGTGCGCATGTACAAAGAAAGAGAAGCCGAGCTTGATTGGCAGGACATTTTGGACGCCTTGGAGGAAGAGCGAGACGTGGCGAAAGCCCGTTCCGCATTCTATCAACAGCAGGCTCGAAGATACCAAAGCAGAGAAGTACGGGCCAAAAATTACAACGTTGGTGAATTAGTTCTACGCCTGCCGGACAAGAAAAAGGACAAACTCAAGCCCAAGTGGGAAGGTCCCTTCATAATTGACCAAGTCCTGACCGGTGGAGCGTACCACCTGCGAGATGCATCGGATAACCGACTCGAGCCAAACCCATCAAACGCAGCCCGTCTCCGAAGATTCTATGCCTAGCGCCGGACTCTGTGTTCGTCCCCTTCTTCTGTCCATTTTTTATATACTTTCTGTCTTACATTTCTCTCCTTCTCCTCTCTTTCTCTTATAGCCTTCAAAGGCTCATAAAGTGACGCGCTATCCGCGCTCATTAAACCTGGGGCCTTCTTTAAACAGAAGCTTATTTATACGGGCTTCATGCCCAACACATGTGTCACACTTCTGCATGTACCTTTTATTCACAATTATATGCATCGATATGACTTAAGTTTTGGCCAAGCTGGGTTGCCTGGCTCCTGTGCTTACCCTTAGGTTCCCAATTGTTCGGCTAGGTGGTAAAGGGAGCACCTCTGCGATTGTTACTGCTGGGTCAGCCGGATGTGTACCTCAGACTGGGTGAAGCCAAAAGCTAGCGTTCTTAAGGGAATATTCGGTCGGTGAACTAAAGATGATCTTTTCTTTCACTTATTTATCTATACGCCCCAGATGTTTTTCCTCCGTCTCTTTTCACAGAACGGACATGCACTTTAGGGCATGCCTCCCAGGGAAAGGAACCCCTAACGGAACTATTCTCCCTGGAAGATGTTTCTTACTAACCATGTAATATAACATAACTAGTTGGGCACTTGTCTGTTCAAGCACTAATGACCCCTACGCCAGGTCTCCATGCATACCCCGGTTCTTGTATAACCGTGAGGGTATTCGGACACACTCCGGACCGTCAGGTCCCGAGGTTGAAGCGAAAAGGTCGGCCATGACAAACGATCTACAATCCGGCTAGAAGGCATTACACATGTCAATTAAAATTACATAGTCAATCTGACTGATTGTATTCCTCTTCAATACCATCTAACAGGCTGTCTAGTTTACAGTCCTATTGGGAATACTTTGCGGCCAACTCTACTTGGCCGTATACTAAGCTCACAGGGATCTCCTTCCCATCGGGCCCTACGGGTCCGACCTCGGCCATGTGGTTTGGGTCAGCCTTCATGTACCGCGTCTTCACCATGGCCCAGGCCTCCCTGGCGCCTTGACGGCAGGCCGACATCTTCCACAATCGGAAGTGCCGCCGCGCTCCCTTCAGCTTCTTTACAAGATCTCCAAGGCCTTCGGGCATGGAGACGGATGGCCACAAGGCCTGGGCGACGCCTTGCATCACCTGCCGAACTCGCTCGTGCAGTTGTGAGAGCTCGGGAAGAAGGTCACCCGTAGAACCGGGCATTTCCTCTGCACGACAACCTGTTAGCATACCTACAGACATTACTCTGTTAGTCGACTTCCTCGCCAAACTCTTTTTTTTCAAAGTTCGTTTAAGCACATACTATATATGCTGCGTCGAAGCCGCTGATTCTCCTCCACGGAGTCCGACAGCTGGGCACGAACGTCCTTCAGTTCAATGCCCGGCTTGGTGTTGGCATCTTGGAGATTGTTCTTCTCCCGCCTCACCTTTGTCAGCACGCTCTCACCAGCCTTTAGCTGGCGTCGGAGTTGTTGCATTTCCGGATTTCATCTGGCGCCATCTGCAATTTCATTTGTCAGATTTGCACCCACGCTGCACTTCGCAGAATACTTATCTTTCGAAGCGTATATTACCAGAGGGGGTCTCCTTGGGCTCCCCTGCCGCGGCTAGTGCGGCCTCAAGTTAGGCTTTGCACTCTTTCAGCTCCTGGGACAGTAGGGTATTCTTTTCTGTAAGAACCAGCATAACAATTGATCCTTAAAACAGTTATTCTAACTGTTTCAAGTCTCGGGGGCTACTGGTATACATATATAATTACCAAAATTTTCTTACCCGTATGTCTTTCACATACTGCTCCGTGGCTCTGGCTAGACCATTTTGAGTGGCACGGAGGTACGCGTCTCCCGAATTGAAGGCATCCAATGCCTCTTGGGAGAAACAAGTGTCGCGAAGAACTGTCCGGCGACGCCTGTGGTTCACGGCACACTCCACCTCAGAATTCGTGGCAGATAGCCTATCCGCATCCTCCGTCGGAGGAGCGTCCGGTGTGCGCCTCGTGTTCGCCTCCACTTCCAGACCAGGCTTTGGAACCTGGCTGGTGGAGGCGTGATTGGCAGCCTCTCCGGATATAGTCCGGTGACGTCTCTTCGTCCTGAAGAGAGCACGAGCGTTAATATGCCTCGAAGGAATAACACCTGGGAATAAGGCAGCACGCTATACCTTTGCGCCGGTGCCTCAGTCCGGACCGCACTTCTTTTCAGCTCGCGGGGCCTTGCCGCCCCTCGTTGTCTAGTCGCCGCAGGCTCGGCCTCCCGTCTCAAGGACCTCCCCTGCAAAACACGGTTGTCATAAGGCAATCGAAAACACGCGAGGATAGATCCCTTTTCAAAGTGCTGGGACTTCGGTCTCAGTTACCTGTGAGGCTGGGAGTAGCCCTGGGTAATCGGCCGTAATGGCCACGAAGGCGTTGTCCTTGCTCAATTGATGAAACACTCCATCAATCAGCTCCACAGATAAGTATGGATCCTCTTGAGAGGTCGGGTCGAGGGACCGTCCCGGATCCTCGGGTTGTGGAGGAGGGATGTTCATTTCTTTAACAGCCTGGCGCAGTTCCTGCATTGAAGTCGTTAGACTGAAAATTTAACAATGGGAATATAAAACGGATGGGCAAGTAGAAGTGTCCACTTACCCAACTTGGGGGATTGTACATAGAAAATCCACCCCGTGGGTTGATGCGGAGAAATTCCTCCTCTTCTCCCTTGTACAAAGCGGAAAAGGTCTTTATTAGAGCGGCAGCCGAATCCGGCCCCTTATGACCGTAGCGGGTGGCGTCGTCCTCCCCGTTGAAGTCCCACATGGGGCGGCCTCTATACTGAAGCGGCTGCACCCCTCGCATGATGCATGCGGACATGACCCCGATCATGGTCAGTCCGAAATGAGCTAAAAATCTTATCCGGCCCATCAGGTAAATAACGTCCCTGTCACTTTCCCTCTGAGGGCTCCATGGACGCCAGCTTAGGCGCTTCTTTAGGGGAGCACTGTTGAACTCAGAGAGGCCGATCCGGACAGGATCCGGCAGCGGGACGTCCTCTATATAAAACCATTCCGAAGGCCAGTCCTCGGACGCCTTCTTTGGGGTTCTGGACAGATATCCGGTCCCGGCGATGCGCCATACTTCGGCTCCGCCCACTTGATATATCGACCCCTCCTTAAAGCGGGGCACAAGGCAGAATAGCCTTTTCCACAGCGCGAAATGAGCCTTGCAACCCAAAAACAGCTCGCAAAGGGCTACGAAGCCCGTGATATGAAATATGGAGGCAGGCGTGAGGTTGTGCAGATGGAGGCCATAGAACTCCAGAAGCCCCCTTAGAAATGGCTGAATTGGAAATCCAAGCCCTCTTATTAAGTAAGGGGCAAGGCATATCCGCTCTCCTTTGGAGGGATTGGGGGCGCTCTCCGCTTGCTCTCCGCCACTATAGGTGGCAAGTCTGGCTCGAACCGGGACCATATAGGCCGGGGGGAAATCCCTTGGTCTGGAGCTTCACTAGCTCACTGTGCGGGATGGAGCACCTCTTCCAATCTCCAGGCTAAGGGCTGGAAGGGCGAGAGGAAGAGCTGCGGCGGCCGGCCATGATAGAATGGACCTCTGTCGGATACGCTCTAATGAATACTCACGGAAGGGAGAAGGTGTGGTTTGGATCTAAATCCTCGTCCCCTTAAATAGGCGGCTCATTCACGCAGCTAGGGGTGTAAATATAAAAAACACCTGACTTTTCGTATTCGTTTGACACATGGAAAACAGCCATTATTGGGCATTGAAGCCAAGGAGCACTACATTTACAAGAAATGGACACTATTTAACAGGTACACGTAATTTGGAGAAGAACCCGCCTTGCAATGCTGAAGACAATTTGCGTGCCGGACTCGCCGTCATTGAAGCCTGGTTCGGGGGCTACTGAGGGAGTCTTGGATTAGGGGGTGTCCGGATAGCTGGACTATGCCTTCGGCTAGACTCCTGGACTATGAAGATACAAGATTGAAGACTTCGTCCCGTGTCCGGAAGGGACTTTCCTTGGCGTGGAAGGCAAGCTTGGCGATACGGATATGTAGATCTCCTACCATTGTAACCGACTCTGTGTAACCCTAGCCCTCTCCGGTGTCTATATAAACTGGAGAGGTTTAGTCCGTAGGACAAACAACAATCATACCGTAGGCTAGCTTCTAGGGTTTAGTCTCTCTGATCTCGTGGTAGATCTACTCTTGTATTACCCATATCATCAATATTAATCAAGCAGGACATAGGGTTTTACCTCCATCAAGAGGGCCCGAACCTGGGTAAAACATCGTGCCCCCTGCCTCCTGTTACCATTCGACCTAGACGCATAGTTTGGGACCCCCTACCCGAGATCCGCCGGTTTTGACACCGACAATGACCTAAACGGCAGTGCCACATATAAGTTGCATTTGTTGGGGAACGTAGTAATTACAAAAAAATTCCTACGCACACGCAAGATCATGGTGATGCATAGCAACGAGAGGGGGAGAGTGTGATCTACGTACCCTTGTAGATCGACAACGGAAGCGTTTGGTTGATGTAGTCGTACGTCTCCACGGCCCGACCGATCAAGCACCGAAACTATGGCACCTCCGAGTTCTAGCACACGTTCAGCTCGATGGCGATCCCCGGACTCCGATCCAGCAAAGTGTCGGGGAAGAGTGTTGTCAGCACGACGGCGTGGTGACGATCTTGATGTACTATCGTCGCAGGGCTTCGCCTAAGCACCGCTACAATATTATCGAGGATTATGGTGGAAGGGGGCACCGCACACGGCTAAGAATATGATCATGTGGATCAACTTGTGTGTGTCATGGGGTGCCCCCTGCCCCTGTATATAAAGGATCAAGGGGAGGAGGTCGGCCGGCCTCTATGGCGCGCCAAGGAGGAGTCCTCCTCCTAGTAGGAGTAGGACTCCTACTAGGAGGGGGAAAGAAGTGGGGAGGGAGAGGGAAATGGGGGCGCCACCCCCCTCTCCGAGTCCAATTCGGACCAGGGGGGAGGAGGCGCGCGGCCCACCTTTGGCTGCCCCTCTCTCTCTCCACTAACGCCCATATGGCCCATTACTTCTCCCGGGGGGGTTCCGGTAACCCTCCGGCTCTCGGGTTTTCTCCGAAATCACCCGGAACACTTCCGGTGTCCAAATATAGCCGTCCAATATATCAATCTTTATGTCTCGACCATTTTGAGACTCCTCGTCCTGTCCGCGATCACATCCGAGACTCCGAACTAACTTCGGTACATCAAAACTCATAAACTCATAATATAACTATCATCGAAACCTTAAGCGTGCGGACCCTACGGGTTCGAGAACAATGTAGACATGACCGAGACACGTCTCTGGTCAATAACCAATAGCGGAACCTGGATGCTCATATTGGCTCCTACATATTCTACGAACATCTTTATCGGTCAGACTGCATAAGAACATACGTTGTTCCCTTTGTCATCGGTATGTTACTTGCCCGAGATTCGATCGTCGGTATCTCAATACCTAGTTCAATCTCGTTACCGGCAAGTCTCTTTACTCGTTCCTAATACATCATCTCGCAACTAACTCATTAGTTGCAATGCTTGCAAGGCTTATGTCATGTGTATTACCGAGAGGGCCCAGAGATACCTCTCCGACAATCGGTGTGACAAATCCTAATCTCGAAATACGCCAACCCAACATGTACCTTTGGAGACACCTGTAGAGCATATGACCCGATCGTTTAGCCGTTGTGACGTTTGGTAGCACACAAAGTGTTCCTCCGGCAAACGGGAGTTGCATAATCTCATAGTCATAGGAACATGTATAAGTCATGAAGAAAGCAATAGCAACATACTAAACGATCGGGTGCTAAGCTAATGGAATGGGTCATGTCAATCAGATCATTCACCTAATGATGTGATCCCGTTAATCAAATAACAACTCCTTATTCATGGTTAGGAAACATAACCATCTTTGATTAACGAGATAGTCAAGTAGAGGCATACTAGTGACACTCTGTTTGTCTATGTATTCACACATGTACTATGTTTCCTGTTAATACAATTCTAGCATGAATAATAAACATTTATCATGATATAAGGAAATAAATAATAACTTTATTATTACCTCTAGGGCATATTTCCTTCAGTCTCCCACTTGCACTAGAGTCAATAATCTAGATTACACAGTAATGATTCTAACACCCATGGAGCCTTGGTGCTGATCATGTTTTGCTCATGGAAGAGGCTTAGTCAACGGGTCTGCAACATTCAGATCCGTATGTATCTTGCAAATCTCTATGTATCCACCTAGACTAGATCCCGGATGGAATTGAAGCGTCTCTTGATGTGCTTTGTTCTCTTGTGAAATCTGGATTCCTTTGCCAAGGCAATTGCACCAGTATTGTCAAAAAAGATTTTCATTGGACCCGATGCACTAGGTATGACACCTAGATCGGATATGAACTCCTTCATCCAGACTCCTTCATTTGCTGCTTCCGAAGCAGCTATGTACTCTGCTTCACATGTAGATCATGCTACAACGCTTTGTTTAGAACTGCACCAACTGACAGCTTCACCGTTTAATGTAAACACATATCCGGTTTGCGATTTAGAATCATCCGGATCAGTGTCAAAGCTTGCATCAACGTAACCTTTTACGATGAGCTCTTTGTCACCTCCATATATGAGAAACATATCCTTAGTCCTTTTCAGGTATTTCAGGATGTTCTTGACCGCTGTCCAGTGATCCACTCCTGGATCACTTTGGTACCTTCCTGCTAGACTTATAGCAAGGCACACATCAGGTCTGGTACACAGCATTGCATACATGATAGAGCCTATGGCTGAAGCATAGGGAACATCTTTCATTTTCTCTCTATATTCTGCAATGGTCGGGCATTGAGTCTTACTCAACTTCACACCTTGTAACACAGGCAAGAACCCTTTCTTTGCTTGATCCATTTTGAACTTCTTCAAAATTTTGTCAAGGTATGTGCTTTGTGAAAGTACAATTAAGCGTCTTGATCTATCTCTATAGATCTTAATGCCTAATATGTAAGCAGCTTCACCGAGGTCTTTCATTGAAAAACTCTTATTCAAGTATCCCTTTATGCTATCCAGAAATTCTATATCATTTCCAATTAGTAATATGTCATCCACATATAATATCAGAAATGCTACAGAGCTCCCACTCACTTTCTTGTAAATACAGGCTTCTCCAAAAGTCTGTATAAAACCAAATGCTTTGATCACACTATCAAAGCGTTTATTCCAACTCCGAGAGGCTTGCACCAGTCCATAAATGGATCGCTGGAGCTTGCACACTTTGTTAGCTCCCTTTGGATCGACAAAACCTTCTAGTTGCATCATATACAACTCTTCTTCCAGAAATCCATTCAGGAATGCAGTTTTGACATCCATCTGCCAAATTTCATAATCATAAAATGCGGCAATTGCTAACATGATTCGGATAGACTTAAGCATCGCTACGGGTGAGAAGGTCTCATCGTAGTCAATCCCTTGAACTTGCCGAAAACCTTTTGCGACAAGTCGAGCTTTGTAGACAATAATATTACCGTCAGTGTCAGTCTTCTCTTGAAGATCCACTTATTCTCAATTGCTTGCCGATCATCGGGAAAGTCAACCAAAGTCCATACTTTGTTCTCATACATGGATCCCATCTCAGATTTCATGGCTTCAAGCCATTTTGCGGAATCTGGGCTCACCATCGCTTCTTCATAGTTCGTAGGTTCATCATGATCTAGTAGCATGACTTCCAGAATAGGATTACCGTACCACTCTGGCGCGGATCTCACTCTGGTTGATCTATGAGGTTCAGTAGTATCTTGTTCTGAAGTTTCATGATCATCATCATTAGCTTTCTCAATAACTGGTGTAGGTGTCACATAAATAGGTTTTTGTGATGCACTACTTTCCAATAAGGGAGTAGGTACAGTTACCTCGTCAAGTTCTACTTTCCTCCCACTCACTTCTTTCGAGAGAAACTCCTTCTCCAGAAAGTTTCCGAACTTAGCAACAAAAGTCTTGCCTTCGGATCTGTGATAGAAGGTGTATCCAATAGTCTCCTTTGGATATCCTATGAAGACATATTTCTCCGATTTGGGTTCGAGCTTATCAGGTTGAAGCTTTTTCACATAAGCATCGCAGCCCCAAACTTTCAGAAACAACAACTTTGGTTTCTTGCTAAACCATAGTTCATAAGGCATCATCTCAACGGATTTTGATGGTACCCTTATTTAACGTGAATGCGGCCGTCTCCAAAGCATAACCCCAAAACGATAGCGGTAAATCAGTAAGAGACATCATAGATCGCACCATATCTAGTAAAGTACAATTACGATGTTCGGACACACCATTACGTTGTGGTGTTCCGGGTGGCGTGAGTTGCGAAACTATTCCACAATTTTTCAAATGTACACCAAACTCGTAACTCAAATATTCTCCTCCACGATCAGATCGTAGAAACTTTATTTTCTTGTTACGATGATTTTCAACTTCACTCTGAAATTCTTTGAACTTTTCAAACGTTTCAGACTTATGTTTCATTAAGTAGATATACCCATATCTGCTTAAGTCATCTGTGAAGGTGAGAAAATAACGATATCCGCCACGAGCCTCAATATTCATCGGACCACATACATCTGTATGTATGATCTCCAATAGATCTGTTGCTCTCTCCATAGTACCGGAGAACGGTGTTTTAGTCATCTTGCCCATGAGGCACGGTTCGCAAGTACCAAGTGATTCATAATCAAGTGGTTCCAAAAGTCCATCAGTATGGAGTTTCTTCATGCGCTTTACACCGATATGACCTAAACGGCAGTGCCACAAATAAGTTGCACTATCATTATCAACCCTGTATCTTTTGGCTTCAACACTATGAATATATGTGTCACTACTATCGAGATTCAACAAAAATAGACCACTCTTTAAGGGTGCATGACCATAAAAGATATTACTCATATAAATAGAACAACCATTATTCTTAGATTTAAATGAATAACCGTCTCGCATCAAACAAGATCCAGATATAATGTTCATGCTTAACGCTGGCACCAAATAACAATTATTTAGGTCTAATATTAATCCCGAAGGTAGATGTAGAGGTAGCGTGCCGACTGCGATCACATCGACTTTGGAACCGTTTCCCACGCGCATAGTCACCTCGTCCTTAGCCAATCTTCGCTTAATCCGTAGTCCCTGTTTTCAGCTGCAAATATTAGCAACAGAACCAGTATCAAATACCCAGGTGCTACTGCGAGCATTAGTAAGGTACACATCAATAACATGTATATCACATATACCTTTGTTCACCTTGCCATCCTTCTTATCCACCAAATACTTGGGGCAGTTCCGCTTCCAGTGACCAGTCTGCTTGAAGTAGAAGCACTCAGTTTCAGGCTTAGGTCCAGGTTTGGGTTTCTTCTCTTGAGTAGCAACTTGCTTGCTGTTCTTTTTGAAGTTCCCCTTCTTCTTCCCTTTGCCCTTTTTCTTGAAACTAGTGGTCTTGTTGACCATCAACACTTGATGCTCCTTCTTGATTTCTACCTCCGCAGCTTTCAGCATTGCGAAGAGCTCGGGAATAGTCTTATTCATCCCTTTCATATTATAGTTCATCACGAAGCTCTTGTAGCTTGGTGGCAGTGATTGGAGAATTTTGTCAATGACGCAATCAACTAGAAGATTAACTCCCAATTGAATCAAGTGATTATTATACCTAGACATTTTGAGTATATGCTCACTGATAGAACTATTCTCCTCCATCTTGCAGCTATAGAACTTATTGGAGACTTCATATCTCTCAATCCGGGCATTTGCTTGAAATATTAACTTCAACTCCTGGAACATCTCATATGCTCCATGACGTTCAAAACATCATTGAAGTCCCGATTATAAGCCGTAAAGCATGGCACACTGAACTATCGAGTAGTCATCAGCTTTGCTCTGCCAGACGTTCATAACATCTGGTGTTGCTCCAGCAGCAGGCCTGGCACCCAGCGGTGCTTCCAGGACGTAATTCTTCTATGCAGCAATGAGGATAATCCTCAAGTTACGGACCCAGTCCGTGTAATTGCTACCATCATCTTTCAACTTTGCTTTCTCAAGGAACGCATTAAAATTCAACGGAACAACGACACGAGCCATCTATCTACAATCAAGCATAAACAAGCAAGATACTATCAGGTACTAAGTTTCATGATAAATTTAGGTTCAATTAATTTACTTAAAGAACTCCCACTTAGATAGACATCCCTCTAATCCTCTAAGTGATTACGTGATCCAAATCAACTAAACCATGTATGATCATCACGTGAGATGGAGTAGTTTCATTGGTGAACATCACTATGTTGATCATATCTACTATATGATTCACGCTCGACCTTTCGGCCATATCTGTATATGCTTGGCTCGTCAAGTATAACCTGAGTATTCCGCGTGTGCAACTGTTTTGCACCCGTTTGTATTTGAACGTAGAGCCTATCACACCGATCATCACGTGGTGTCTCAGCATGAAGAACTTTCGCAATGGTGCATACTCAGGGAGAACACTTCTGATAATTAGTGAGGAGATCATCTTATAATGCTACCGTCAATCAAAGCAAGATAAGATGCATAAAAGATAAACATCACATGCAATCAATATAAGTGATATGATATGCCATCATCATCTTGTGCTTGATCTCCATCTTCGAAGCACCGTCGTGATCACCATCGTCACCGGCGCGACACCTTGATCTCCATCGTAGCATCATTGTCGTCTCGCCAATCTTATGCTCCACGACTATCGCTACCGCTTAGTGATAAAGTAAAAGCATTACAGCGCGATTGCATTGCATACAATAAAGCGACAACCATATGGCTCCTGCTAGTTGCCGATAACTCGGTTACAAAACATGATCATCTCATACAATAAAATTTTAGCATCATGTCTTGACCATATCACATCACAACATGCCCTGCAAAAACAAGTTAGACATCCTCTTACTTTGTTGTTGCAAGTTTTACGTGGCTGCTACGGGTTAGCAAGAACCAATCTACCTACGCATCAAAACCACAACGATAGTTTGTCAAGTTGGTGCTGTTTTAACCTTCGCAAGGACCGGGCGTAGCCACACTCGGTTCCAACTAAAGTTGGAGAACTATCACCCGCAGCCACCTATGTGCAAAGCACGTCGGGAGAACCGGTCTCGCGTAAGCGTACGCGTAATGTCGGTCCGGGCCGCTTCGTCCAACAATACCGCCGAACCAAAGTATGACATTGCTGGTAAGCAGTATGACTTATATCGCCCACAACTCACTTGTGTTCTACTCGTGCATATAACATCAACATATAAAACTAGGCTCTGATGCCACTGTTGGGGAACGTATAATTTCAAAAAATTTCCTACGCACACGCAAGATCATGGTGATGCATAGCAACGAGAGGGGGAGAGTGTGATCTACGTACCCTTGTAGATCGACAACGGAAGCGTTTGGTTGATGTAGTCGTACGCCTCCACGGCCCGACCGATCAAGCACCGAAACTACGGCACCTCCGAGTTCTAGCACACGTTCAGCTCATGACGATCCCCGGACTCCGATCCAGCAAAGTGTCGGGGAAGAGTTCCGTCAGCACGACGGCGTGGTGACGATCTTGATGTACTACCGTCGCAGGGCTTCGCCTAAGCACCGCTACAATATTATCGAGGATTATGGTGGAAGGGGGCACCGCACACGACTAAGAATATGATCACGTGGACCAACTTGTGTCTAGGGGTGCCCCCTGCCCCCGTATATACAGGATCAAGGGGAGGAGGCCGGCCGGCCCCTATTGGCACGCCAGGAGGAGTCCTCCTCCTAGTAGGAGTAGGACTCCTACTAGGAGGGGGAAAGAAGTGGGGAGGGAGAAGGAAAGGGGGGCGCCGCCCCCCCTCTCCTAGTCCAATTCGGACCAGGGGGAGGAGGCGCGCGGCCCACCTTTGGCTGCCCCTCTCTCTCTCTCCACTAAGGCCCATATGGCCCATTACTTCTCCCGGGGGGGTTCCGGTAACCCTCCGGCTCTCCGGTTTTCTCCGAAATCACCGGAACACTTCCGGTGTCCGAATATAGCTGTCCAATATATCATCTTTATGTCTCGACCATTTAGAGACTCCTCGTCATGTCCGTGATCACATCCGGGTCTCCGAACTAACTTCGGTACATCAAAGCTCATAAACTCATAATATAACTGTCATCGAAACCTTAAGCGTGCGGACCCTACGGGTTCGAGAACAATGTAGACATGACCGAGACACGTCTCTGGTCAATAACCAATAGCGGAACCTGGATGCTCATATTGGCTCCTACATATTCTACGAAGATCTTTATCGGTCAGACCGCATAACAACATACGTTGTTCCCTTTGTCATCGGTATGTTACTTGCCCGAGATTCGATCGTCGGTATCGCAATACCTAGTTCAATCTCGTTACCGGCAAGTCGCTTTACTCGTTCCGTAATACATCATCTCGCAACTAACTCATTAGTTTCAATTGCTTGCAAGGCTTATGTGATGTGTATTACCGAGAGGGCCCAGAGATACCTCTCCGACAATCGGAGTGACAAATCCTAATCTCGAATACGCCACCCAAACATGTACCTTTGGAGACACCTGTAGAGCCCTTTATAATCACATTAGTTGTGACGTTTGGTAGCAACACAAGTGTTTCCTCCGGCAAACGGGAGTTGCATAATCTCATAGTCATAGGAACAGGTATAAGTCATGAAGAAAGCAATAGCAACATACTAAACGATCGAGTGCTAAGCTAATGGAATGGGTCATGTCAATCAGATCATTCACTAATGATGTGATCCCGTTAATCAAATAACAACTCCTTGTTCATGGTTAGGAAACATAACCATCTTTGATTAACGAGCTAGTCAAGTAGAGGCATACTAGTGACACTCTGTTTGTCTATGTATTCACACATGTATTATGTTTCCGGTTAATACAATTCTAGCATGAATAATAAACATTTATCATGATATAAGGAAATAAATAATAACTTTATTATTGCCTCTAGGGCATATTTCCTTCAAGGGCATATTTCCTTCAGCACTATCATTATTAACTTTGAATCTTTTGGCTTGAACATTATGAATATGTGTATCACTACGATCGAGATTCAATAAACCATTTATATTGAGTGTATGACCATAGAAGGTTTTATTCATTTAAATAGAACAACAATTATTCTTTGACTTAAATGAATAACCGTATTGCAATAAATATGATCCAATCATATTCAAGCTTAACACAAACACCAAATAACATTTATTTTAGGTTCAACACTAATCCCGAAGGTAAAGGGAGTGTGCGATGGTGATCTTATAAACCTTGGAATCACTTCCAACACACATCATCACCTCGCCCTTAACTAGTCTCTGTTTATTTTGCAACTCCCGTTTCGAGTTGCTACTCTTAGCAACTGAACTAGTATCAAATACCGAGGGGTTTGCTATAAACACTAGTAAAGTACACATCAATAACATGTATATCAAATATACCTTTGTTCACTATGCCATCCTTCTTATCCGCCAAGTATCTAAGGCAGTTCCACTTCCAGTGACCATTTCCTTTGAAGTAGAAGCACTCAGTTTCAGGCTTGGGTCTAGCTTTGGGCCTCTTCATGGGAGTGGCAACTTTGCTTGCCATTCTTCTTGAAGTTCCCTTTCTTTCCTTTGCCTTTTTACTTGAAACTAGTGGTCTTGTCAACCATCAACACTTGATGCCTTTGTTGATTTCTACCTTCGCCGATTTCAGCATCGCAATGAGCTCTGGGAATCGTTTTCTTCATCCCTTGCATATTATAGTACATCATGAAGTTCCAGTAACTTGCTGATAGTGACTAGAGAACTTTGTCAATTACTATCTTATCCGGAAGATTAACTCCCACTCTATTCAAGCGATTGTAGTACTCAGACATTCTGAGCACATGCTCACTAGTTATATTCTCCTCCATCTTATAGGCAAAGTACTCGTCAGAGGTCTCATACCTCTTGACTCGGGCATGAGTCCAAAATACCAATTTCGGCTCTTAGAACATCTCATATGATCCGTGACATTTCAAAACATTTTTTAAGTCCCGATTCTAGGCCATAAAGCATGGTGCACTAAACTATCAAGTAGTCATCATACCGAGCTTTGCCAAACGTTCATAACGTCTGCATCTGCTCCTGCAATAGGTCCATCACCTAGCGGTGCATCAATGACATAATTCTTCTGTGCAGCAATGAGGATAATCCTCACATCACGGAGCTAGTCCGCATCATTGCCACTAACATATTTCAACATATTTTTTCTCTAGGAACATATAAAAAATAAACGGGGAGCTACATCGCGAGCTATTAATCTACAACATAGTTATGAAAATACTATCAGGACTAAGTTCATGATAAATTAAAGTTCAATTAATCATATTACTTCAGAACTCCCACTTAGATAGACATCCCTCTAGTCATCCAAATGATCACATGATCCAAATCAACTAAACCATGTCTGATCATCACATGAGATGGAGTAGTTTTCAATGGTGAACATCACTATGTTGATCATATCTACTATATGATTCACGCTCAACCTTTCCGTCTCAGTGTTCCGAGGCCATGTATACATATGCTTGGCTCGTCAAGTTTAACCCGAGTATTCCGCGTGTGCAAAACTGTCTTGCACCCATTGTATGTGAACGCAGAGCTTATCACACCCGATCATCACGTGGTGTCTCGGCACGACGAACTTTCGCAACGGTGCATACTCAAGGATAACATTTATACCTTGAAATTTAGTGAGGGATCATCTTATAATGATACCGCCGTACTAAGCAATATAAGATGCATAAAAGATAAACATCATATGTAATCAAAATATGTGACATGATACGGCCATCATTATCTTGTGCCTTTGATCTCCATCTCCAAAGTACCGTCATGATCTCCATCGTCACCAGCATGACACCATGATCTCCATCATCTTGATCTCTATCAACATGCCGTCACATGGTCATCTCGCCAAATATTGCTTTTGCAACTATTGCTATCGCATAGCGATAAAGTAAAGCAATTGTATGACGCTTGCATCTTATGCAATAAAGAGACAACCATAAGGCTTCTGCCAGTTGCCGATAACTTTAACAAAACATGATCATCTCATACAACAATTTATATCTCATCATGTCTTGACCATATCACATCACAACATGCCCTGCAAGAACAAGTTAGACGTCCTATACTTTGTTGTTGCAAGTTTTACGTGGCTCCTATGGGCTTCTAGCAAGAACCGTTCTTTCCTACGCATCAAAAACCACAAGGCGGCATAGTGATTGCTTTTTGATCTTCAGAAAGAACCATGTTCATTGAATCCGATTCAACTAAAGCTGGAGAAACGGACACCCATTAGCCACCTCTGTGTGAAGCACGTCGGTAGAACCAGTCTCGCGTAAGCGTACGCATAATGTCGGTCTGGGCCGCTTCATCCAACAATGCCGCTGAATCAACAATAAACTAGTGACGGAAAGCAATATGTATATACCCATGCCCACAACTCCTTTTGTGTTCTACTCGTGCATATAACATCTATGCATAAACCCGGCTCTGATACCACTATTGGGGAACACAATAATTTCAAAAAAAATCCTACGCACACGCAAGATCATGGTGATGCATAGCAACGAGAGGGGAAGAGTGTTGTCCACGTACCCTCGTAGACCGTAAGTGGAAGCGTTATGCCAACGCGGTTGATGTAGTCGTATGTCTTTCACAATCGACCGATCCTAGTACCGAAAGTACGGCACCTCCGTGATCTACACGCGTTCGGCTTGGTGACGTTCCACGAACTCACGATCCAGCAGTGTCAAGGGAGAGCTTCGTCAGCACGACGGCGTGATGACGGTGATGATGATGCTACCGGAACAGGGCTTCGCCTAAGCACCGCTATGATATGACCAAGGTGGGTTATGGTGGAGGGGGGCACCGCACACGGCTAAGAGATCAATGATCAACTTGTGTGTCTATGGGGTGCCCCCTGGCTACGTATATAAAGGATGGATGGAGGAGAAAGCTGGCCCTCATAGTCCTACTAGGACTCCCTAGTCCTAATAGGATTCCACCTCCCAGATGGAATAGGAAAAAAGAAAGGGAGAAGGAGAAGGAAGGAAGGAAGGGGCGCCCCCTTTCCCTAGTCCAATTCGGACCAGTCCATGGGGAAGGGGAGCGGCCACCCTTGAGGCTTTTCTCTCCTTTCCCGTATGGCCCATTAAGGCCCAATACGAATTTCCGTAACTCTCCAGTACTCCGAAAATACCCGAATCACTTGGAACCTTTCCGATGTTCGAATATAACCTTCCAATATATCGATCTTTACGTCTCGTCCATTTCGAGACTCCTCGTCATGTCCCCAATCTCATCCGGGACTCCGAACAAACTTCGGTCATCAAATCACATAACTCATAATATAGATTGTCACAGATTGTTAAGCGTGCGGACCCTACGGGTTCGAGAACTATATAGAAATGACCGAGACTCATCTCCGGTCAATAACCAATAGCGGAACCTGGATGCTCATATTGGTTCCTACATATTCTACGAAGATCTTTATCGGTCAAACCGCATAACAACATACATTGTTCCCTTTGTCATCGGTATGTTACTTGTCCGATATTCGATCGTCGGTATCTCCATACCTAGTTCAATCTCGTTACTGGAAAGTCTCTTTACTCGTTCCGTAATGCATGATCCCGCAACTAACTCATTAGTCACATTGCTTGCAAGGCTTATAGTGATGTGCATTACCGAGAGGCCCCAGAGATACCTCTCCGATAGACGGAGTGACAAATCCTAATCTCCATCTATGCCAACTCAACAAACACCATTGGAGACACCTATAGAGCATCTTTATATTCACCTAGTTACGTTGTGACATTTGATAGCACACAAGGTGTTCCTCCGGTATTCGGGAGTTGCATAATCTCATAGTCAGACGAACATGTATAAGTCATGAAGAAAGCAGTAGCAATAAAACTGAACGATCATTATGCTAAGCTAACGGATGGGTCTTGTCCATCACATCATCCTATAATGATGTGATCTCGTTCATCAAATTACAACACATGTCCATGGCTAGGAAACTTAACCATCTTTGAGTAACGAGCTAGTCAAGTAGAGGCATACTAGGGACACTCTGTTTGTCTATGTATTCACACATGTACTAAGTTTTCGGTTAATACAATTCTAGCATGAATAATAAACATTTATCATGATATAAGGAAATATATATAACAACTTTATTATTGCCTCTAGGGCATATTTCCTTCACATGGTTGGTAACAGCCCCTAGCAAGGCATACCGAACACCAAGCAGACTATGAAGCTGGTTAGGCGAACCTGTACATCATACTTCGATTCCTTTTGCCACACGATATATATATGTTGTCGGGATCAAGGCGAGTCTGTCATCCTTGTCTTAGCCCGACCGCCTTCTCGTTCCAGTGATGCCGTCCATAAACCAGATTATCTCATAATCCTTGCCGCATGGCCATGCTTATCCTGGTCAAATCACACGAGGGGCCCAGAGTATATCTCTCCTGATCGGAGGGGCAAATCCCATCTTGCTCGACCATGTCTCACAGCATGGGTCTGGACAAACCCGAAACCTACCATTGTAACTACCCAGTCACGGAGTAGCATTTGGTTGGCCCAAAGCAAGTCTGTCGCCATCTTGAGTACATGCGCCAGCTCAGGTCTTAGGATAAAGAACGTATGTTGTACTAGAGACTCACAGATGAATACCGCTGCGTCTCATAGTTGGGTCTGTCTGACTCGGACCTTATCTCAACTCCGATCCAACTACGTCAAATCCGACCAGATCCTTCCAAGTCCATATTATCTGATAGCATCCAATGCCCCATGGCTAGTGAGACCAAGCCATCGACCGTGTTATATGCTAGTCTAGTTGGTTGCACGTCCACACAACCCTTTCGACAAGGGACCTTTTAGGACAGTCATCATACAATGCATAGTCCCACAAACAAGTCACGTACTTACTGATACACATCATTGATAATGTCCAAGGACTATCTTTATTCAAAAACACATAGGAAATATCATCATACATGATTGCCTCTAGGGCATATCTCCAACAGTATCCCACTTGCACTAGAGTCAATCAAATAGACACTGAATGCCCATAGCTCTAACGTGCCCCTCATGCTTGGATTGTGGAAGCAGCTTAGTCAAGGGATCTGCAACATTTGCATCCTTGTGAATTTTGCATCACTCAACATCACCATTCTTTACGATCTTTCGTATGAGGTGATAATTCTGATCTATGTGTCTGGTCTTGTGGTGATCCCTCGGCACCTTGGCTTGTGCGATGGCACCAGAATTATCACAATAAAGGTCCAACGGTTTTACCGAGGCTGGGAAAATACCAAGATCATCCAGAATGTTCCGGATCCAAACACCTTCCTTTGCAGCTTCACAAGCCGCAATGTATTCGGCTTTTGTGGTAGAATCGACCACCATATCTTGCTTGGAACTCATCCAGCTCACTGCTCCTCCGTTCATGACATGCACGAATCTGGACTGTGATCGACAATCATCTCTGTCAGTTTGGAAACTAGCTTCGGCATAACCCCTTACGACGAGCTTCTCCTCACCTACATAAACTAGGAACATCTCTTTAGTCCTTCTCAGGTACTTCAAAATAGTCTTTACCGCTGCCAGTGACTCTCACCTGGTTTGGCCTAGTATCTACTTGTTAGGCTTATTGCAAAAGCAACATCAGGCCATGTACATATCATGGCATATATGATGGATCCAATTGCCGAGGCATACGGAATCCGACTCATCCTACTTCGCTCATCAGATGCCGAAGGACTCTGAGTCTCGCTTAGCCTTATACCATGTGAGATAGGAAAGAACCCTTTCTTGGCCTCACTCATGTTGAACCGCTTCAACACTTTATCTATGTACGTGCTTTGGCTTAAGCCGAGTAGCCTCCTTGATCTATCTCTATAGATCTTGATGCCTAAAATGTAAACCGCCTCACCAAGGTCCTTCATTGAAAACTTGCCATTCAATGATTCCTTGACCGAGTTCAGCATCGAAACATCATTTCCGATTAGTAGTATGTCATCTACATACAAGTTCAAAAACACAATCGAGCTCCCACTTATCTGCTTGCATAAACAAGCGCCCTCATCGCTTTTGATGAAACCGAGACCAGTGACGACCTCATCAAAATGAATGTTCCAACTCCGAGATGCTTGCCTCAACCCATAAATGGATCTCTTGAGCTTGCATACCTTACTAGTGCTAGTCGGATCAACAAAACCCTCGGGCTATATCATATACACGTCCTCGATTAAATTTCCATGAAGGAAAGCCGTTTTGACATCCATATGCCATATCTCGTAATCGAAATGTGCAGCTATAGCTAGTATGATCCTCACCGACTTCAGCTTCGCTACCGGCGAGTAAGTCTCATCGTAGTCAATTCCTTGAACTTGTCCATAACCTTTAGCGACTAGCCGAGCTTTGTGGTTTTGAAAGTTTCCATCCACATCGGTTTTCTTCTTAAAGACCCATTTGCAGCCAATGGCCTTTACACCAGGCGGCGGATCAACCAAGTCCCAGACTTGATTTTCATCCATGGACTTTAAATCGGAACTCATGGCCACCAGCCATGCCTCGGAATCCGGGCTCACCATCACTTCCGCATAGGTGGCCGGCTCATCACTTTCTAGCAATAATACATCATGCACTCTGTGCAATCTTTCCGACCTCCATGGTTTCGGTGCCGCTTCCACTACGGGTTCCCTGACAAACTCCGGTATGATCTCAACACTCGCCGAGCCGTCCCCGAGTGGTACTCGAATTTCTTTGAGTCAGACCGTCCTCCCAGTGGCCTCCCGACTGAGAAACTCATTCTCAAGGAAAACCCCGTTCCGAGCAACAAACACTTTGCTCTCTTCCCGGTTGTAGAAGTTATATCCTAAGGTTTCCCTTAGATATCCCACGAATATGCATTTATCCGACTTGGGTGTAAGTTTGTCTAACATGAGTCGCTTGACAAATGCTTCACAACCCCAATTCTTTAGAAAAGACAAACTGGGACTCTTCCCAGTCCACATCTCATGGGGTGTCTTATCTACGGATTTTGATGGTACCCTGTTAAGTGTGAAAGCTGCAGTTTCTATAGCGTATCCTCAAAATGACAAGGGTAAATACGATTTGCTCATCATAGATCGAACCATGTCCAACAAGGTATGATTCCTCCGTTCTGATACGCCATTTCTCGGTGGCGTACCCGGTGGTGTGAGCTGAGGTACTATACCTCGGCTTTTCAGATGATCATCAAACTCCTGGCTCATGTACTCACCTCCATTATCAAATCATAGAAGTTTTATAGTCTTGCCAAGCTGATTCTCCACCTCGTTTTCAAACTCTTTGAACTTTTCAAAAGTTTCCAACTTGTGCTTCATCAAATAGATATATCCATATCTACTCAAGTCGTCGGTAAAAGTCACGAAGTACTGATAGCCACCTCTGGCAGTTGTGCTCATTGGTCCACACACATAACTGTGTATCAGTTCCAACAACTCGGACGCCCTCTCACAACTCTTTGCGAAAGGAGACTTAGTCATCTTGCCGACCAAGCATGATTCGCATGTCTCAAATGACCCGAAGTCAGACGAAGTTAGGAGCCCATCATCATGGAGCTTCTTCATGCATTTCAGACTAATGTGTCCAAGCCGCCAATGGTAGAAGTATGTCGGATTTGTCTCATTAGGCTTATGCCTCTTGACATTCACGTTCTATACATGTTCCTGTTCTAGATTTAATATAAATAGCCCATCAACAATGGGTGCATGGCTGTGGAACATACCATTCAAATACAGCAAACAACCATTGTCCTTTAAATTGAATTCATAACCCTGACTCATCAAGCATGAGGCATAAATAATGTTCCGACTAAGTGCAAGAATGTAATAACAATTATTCGATTCCAAAATAAATCCAGAAGGAAGCTGGAGCTGCACCGTGCCGGCCTCCAACGCAGCAACTCTTGCTTTGTTTCTGACCCTGATGTCAATCTCCCCTTGTGCCACACGCCTAGTTCTTACCAGCCCCGCATCGAGTTGCAAATATGAACAACCAATCCGGTATCAAATACCCAAGAGCTACTAGGTATGTCAGCAAGGTAAATGTCTATAACTTTTGCAACAAGTGTACCTTTGCTCGAAGAAGCATTTCCGGCCTTCTTGCCATGCTCTGCAAGCCACTTGCTACAGTTCCTCTTCCAATGACCAGTCTCCTTGCAATGATAGCAAATGGTCTTTGAGTCTGGTCCAGACTTCGGCATAGCGGCAGAGGTTGCCGTCTCCGTGCCCTTTGCCTTAGTCTTTTTCTTGGACCAACTCTTCTTGAACTTAGCCGATTTCTGCACCATCAACACTTGATGTGTGCCTTTCTTAATATCCTGCTCTACCACTTTGAGCATCCCATGCAATTTAGTGAGCTTCTTATCCATGCCATGCATATGATAGTTTGAGATGAACGTCCCATAGCTGGGCGGAAGAGAACCCTGAACTGCATCAGTAGCCAGCTCATCCAAGAGCAGGAAGCCCAAACGATCCAAAGCTTGCACATATCCGATCATCTTGATCACATGTGGGCCCAGTGGATCACCTTCCTTCAACTTGCAATCCATCAAGGATCGCCAGACGTTGAACCTTTCGGTCCTAGCCTGTGTCTGAAACATGCTCTTGAGACTCTCGATCATATCCTAAGCCTCAACATTTTTCGAAATGCTGTTGCAAGTCAGGCTCCATACAAGCCAGCATCAGATAGTTGATCTTCGTTGATTCATCAATGAGTTTCTAGTAGGCATTCTTAGCTGTGGCACTAGCATTATCGGCAGGTTCCTATGGAAGTGGATCCTCTAGAACTTGTTCCTTTTTATCATGCTTGAGAACAATTCTCAGATTTCTATACTAGGTGGTAAAGTTTGTTCCATTCAGTTTATCCTTTTCCTGAATTGATTTCAATGCAAAGTTGGGTTGAGCAGGTGGTGCCATTGATCTACAACAGAAAATATGCAATCACTAAGCAATGTGTTTATGTAGAGTAATTCAAGCCTTAAATATAAATACCCTCACTGAAGTTGTCATCCCTCTACAAACTCTCAGTGATTCAGGATCCGACTAGCACATGCGACTAGTGAGCTTTAGCATCACTGCTAGACAACATGCCTATTCGGTAAGCAACATTACAAAAAAAGTACACTTCCGTGATGATACGTGTTTGTCATAGTAGGTCATGTTTTCTGTCATGCATGTACATCCATGACAAATTTATGACAGAATCAAGATAGTCATACATCTGCTATCGTAGAAGTGTTCCATGACATTACCAAAATTATCATCATGGAAGTGTCCACTTCCATGACGATAAATCGCGCGTCACAGAAGTGCTTTCGTCAAGGGTGACCGACACATGGCATCCACCGTAACGGAACGCTGTTAAGCTATCGGGTCCGGTTTTGGATCCGATAACCCGTTAACAGCCTTGACCAATGGGGATTTTCCACGTTTAAAATCATCATTGGCTGGAGGAAACACGTGTCGGCTCATCGTTGGGACAGATGTCATCCACTCATTGGACCCAAAGCTCCTATGATACGTCGACACATGGCAAGACCCAACAGAGGCCCATTCCTGTGAAAAGGCCGGCATGTTTGACTTGGTCAAAAGGTGGCGGGCCGGCCCACGGCAAGCTTGTTAACGGCCTGTTCGCATATAGCCCATTTATAGCCCGCTAACCCAGGGCCCGTTAACGGCCTATCCGAATTAGGCCCAGTAGCGTCATCTAGGCCGTCCAATATAATTCCAGCCCATTTTAACTTTCATCCCATGTATGGACCATGACGTCTTTCGGCCCATATGAGGCCCTTATTAATCTCGGCCCATTAACGACCCGTGGTAAAACTGGCCCGTAATGAATAGTGTATCACTTTATACACATTAACGGCACATGGTGAAACTGGCCTGTAATGAAGAGTGTATCACTTTATGCCCATTTACAGCCCATTATTCCGCTGGGCCGTTTCCATCCCATATTATCTTTTGGCCTTCTCGGGGCCCATTTATTCTTGGGCTCATTTCCACATTCGTTTACTTACGCCCCGTTACTATCATTTTCTACTTGTGGGCCAAATTTAGCCTGTGGTTACAGTCGGCCCATTTGTGGCCCGTTAATACGTTGGGCCGTTTTCATAGCGTCATCAAAATATGGCCGATTAACGATGGCCCGTTATGGTCGGCCCATGAACGATTTCAACTCTAGCCCATTTATGGCCATAATGTGGTCTATTATTGGTCCATGTTTGGCCAACCGATCATACGACCCGTAGAAGGCCCATTGATGATACGGCACATAGTGTCTACGGCCCGTATAAGGCCCATTGTTTCTACGCCACGTAGAAGGCCCATTGTTTCTATGGCCCTTAGAAGGCCCATTGTTTCTACGGCCTGTAGGAGGCCCATGTTAACTACAGCCGGTGGGAATCAAAGTTCGCCACGAGTGCAAATATAGGGAACACCCTACACTATACAAAAATGGCTTGCTGTTTTCTTCAGCCGTTGGCTGCATGTTAAGAACAAATTTTGTATCACACCAAAACAAATTACAACTATAAAACAAAAGGAAGGTTGGCATAAAAGTTAACAGTCTAGCAGATAAATGCACCACCAGAAGTTCAGAAGCTCAGTTCATTTGACCTGACCGTTATGTTTTCATGCTGTGTTGTCCGATGGAGCACCATAATCTTGACCTTCAGTTCTCCTAGGCTCCTAAACAACATAGCAAATTTCAGATAGTCTGGTTTCAAAACCATGCATATCTTGACAACATCGAACAATGTCTCTCCTTGTTTCACAAAGGGTCTCTATTAGGGAATGGACTTGTGTCTAGAGCGCAGATACAACATTGTTTTGAGCTTGCATATCTTGATCATGAGGCAGTTTGGACGAGATTGCCTTCACAACCAAGCCAGTATTACGTAGGAACGTGCTTTTGGCACTGTTAGTGGACAGGTACTGACCCACTACGGAAAGAGCTGACATTGCGGTTATAGTTGCCTCGCCACCTTCAGAAGGTGGCGGTTCCACCATTTTTTCCATAGCTCCCTGAAAAGTTGTGGTTTTACATTAGTAGTACCAGAATAGAAGATATTAAGGAGGCAGCAAAACCAAACAAAATAGCTTTGTCTATATACATAACTTATTCTGGTGAACCATGTAAAATAATAGTTGTATTTTATTGCAAAGTACATAATAAAACAAGGTTCCAAACATATGACCATGTACCATCACTAATGTATTGTCTATTTCTTCACATTGTATTGAGGGCTAAGGATAAAGAGACGAAGTTTATAATACGGTAAGCATAGTATGACATCATTCATATCACAAAACAACTAAGAACAGACAAACAGGCAATTGTAACATTGTGTGGGCAGGTCCAGCACGGAACTAGATTACAGGTCAAGATCAAAGGAACATCACTCCTCTCTTTTAAACCTTGTAAGGTGCAATGATATGCTAAGACAATTGTGTATAAAATTGAAAAGAGTAATAGACATTGGCTGCAAACCATGCAGTTCAAGGCACAAGTCAGAGTAAGTAGTAGTTAAAAGGCATGAGGATCAAGGACTGACAACAACGGCTTTGACTGGTGTAGTCATGCCCTTCTTCTTGCTGGTGTGACAGTCCTTGAAGATTTCCACAACATTTGGTTCAGGTACTTTTTGGTCCTTGCGGGCTTTCCTCTGCATTTGGAACAAGTCAATATAGATCTGATAATATGGTACAGTGAAAAGGGTGAAACGACAGCTAATTACAAGAGCCTCACAATGTGCAATATAGCTACGAGATCCTGTCGTCTGTTGAAATTTCACTTTCATACGGTTGGCCTTGTTCTTTGAACAGTTCATCTACAAGAAGATAGATTTGTGTGGCACATGCGTAAATAGGACTTCAACATGTGATCTAATCACATATATATAATGTACCTGATACTTCGGATCGGGCCAGTGTTTAACGATGCCTCTCCAGTCTTCATCGGATATATTTTCCATTGGAGATGTTTGGGCAAGTTCACTATTAGCCTTGCCTTCAAAGTGAGTCTTCCTCAAGTTATACCGATAATGTCGCAGAGCAGACTTGAAAACATGGGTGCAAGCTTGTCTGGTTGCATCATCTTGGCTATCCAACTTGAACCTCATCTGTTGAAAATTATGGGAGTCTCATTATCAGCAACCTAGAAAGTATTGAATGGTTGAGGAAGGTGTTGAACTGGGTTTCGTCTTTGTCATTCCTGTACTGAATCCATGTTGGGAGGATACGTACATGACACCTAACAGCAACCGCTGCCTCTGATACTAACTTGCCTGACTCTGTAGCATCATGTGTCCTTTTTTAACCTACCTCAAAACGGATCTCCATTCCTCCTCCTATAGATTTAGTTAACCTATCGAGCATTATCCCTGACTCCAGCAACAAACATAGGAAGTGTTAGTGTACATCAAACTGCAAGACTACATATAAAGAAGTATGCAACTTTAACTTGACTCCAGCAACTACCTTCTTGCTGTTAAAGCTCACAAAGTTCATCTGATCTTGCCAACTCATCTTGTGTCAAGAGTGCTTCGGAAGTAGTGTCAGGTGGCAAGGGAGGTTGGGAACGTGCTGCTAGCTGAGTTGACCAACGAGTAAATTGTGTAGCTGGTGGTACTGTGGAAGGTGTTGCAACAACTAGGGTTGTCTCTGCTTCTTTTGTGGCAGCTATTTGTTTCTGTTTGGCTTGTTCCGCAGCTCGTGTAGCATGGGATACCCTGTCGGTATAATTTTCCGCTGGACTTTGACCTTCTATTGCACCATCAGTACTAGCAGAATCTATAGGATTGTTCCGCTTCCCTTTCCCTGTCATTCTGTCTTGCTTCCTCTTTCTCTATGCCATGTTAAGTCAAGCCGACAAAAAAACAAATAACAATTTAGTTCTTCAGAACAAATGTACTTTGATGTAAGATGGTGTGATAGACAGATATTGTATGTTCTAGAAACAGGAACACGTGTCTTAGTCACAAGTATAATGGGTAAAGTAAGTAGATGAAATTCAACAAAATTAGAAGCAATACAAGCTAGACATCATACATAACATGCAACCACATATAACAGTGCCAAGTTAGAGGAAGCACCTGTGATGGTGCACTAGGGGAGAGGTGCTCATCACCAACACAGCTATGTTGAGTGTCTATGCATATGTTGTCTTGGAAATCATCTTGGGGGGGTGGAGGAGTAGAATCTGTAGAGGCCCTCCATTTGGAAGGAGCGCCTTCATCCGCTGCCTTGCTAACTTCCTTCCGCTTTATTGATTTTGAATTGTCAAGTAAAACCGAAAAAGCAATAAAATTCACTCTTCAGAACTCATCCGTGCATGATACTAACAATCACTACTTTGATGTAAGGCAAACATATGATTCTAGGATGGAATAATACGAAAAACAGGACGTCATGGCATATTCACAACTGTTTGTGTAAACTAAGCAGAAACCATTTCACCAAATAAGAAGCAATGCAAGCTAGACACCACGTGAAAGATGCAACCAATATGACTCTGCCAAGTTAAAAGTGTCCCATCATAAATGGCATTTCAACAAATTAGAAGCAGCGCATGCTATAAATCATATCAAAGATGCAACTAATATCAGACTTCATATACTGAAGGTGTCTCGCCATATTGATTTATGCAGGATACAAAAAAACAATAATTTTATGTGAGGGCATGCTTAATAGACAGATGTACTATGTACTAAATACAGGAAGGCATGTCACATTAACAGGTATAATGTATAAGCTAAGTAGAATACCACATGCAGTTTAACCAGATTGGAAGAATTACAATCTAGACACCATATGCAACATGCAACCACATATCACGCTGCCAAGTTAGAGCAAGCACCTGCGATGCTAGTGTAGGGGAAATGCAGTAATCAACTACAGAGCTACATTCACTATCTTCATCTAGCCTTGCTGTTTCTTGAGAATCATGTCGGGAGGCTGACGCTGCACTCTTTAAATGAAGAGTAATCCACTTGCCTGACTGCCTCGTCATAAGTGATTGATGAGGGATACACAAGAACATTAGTTTGATGTAAGAACATGGTTAATACACAGATGTACTAGTATGTACCAAAAATAGAAAGGCATGTCATATTCAAAGGTATAATGTGTAAGCTAAGTAGATGCAATTTAACCAAATTGGAAGCAATACAAGCTAGACATCCGGCTGGAGTGGTGAGCATGATCATCTAGGACCTGAGAGCCTGGAGGGAGCCGGGCTGCTTCGCCACCATCGTGGCTTTTTAGTTGGCTTCCAGGTGATGCCTCTCTTTGCTGGGCTTGTCACTGGCTCGGCCAATGCCCTGACTAGCTATTTGTCTTCTAGTGCTCATGGGAGGGTGGTTCATGTAAAAAATATCTTTCCTTATCTTAATAAAGACCGACTTCGGCCTTTCGAATACAAGCTAGACACCATATGGGACATGCAACCACATATGACACCACGAAGTTAAAGCAAGCACCTGGGATGGTGGTTCATTGCGAGCGAGGTCATCAACTCCAGAGCTATGTTTACCGTCTCCATCTGCTGACACTGCACCTATTATAAGGCTGAAACATGTCTGGCCTATCCCTGTACGACGTTGGAGCGACTTCTCTCTCTCTTCTTTTTTGCTTCTCTCATAGCAGCAAAGTCTGAAATACCCTTGCATAAAAACATAATAGTGAGAGTATGGGTGAAGTGTGTGCAGAATTAGTGCACTGTAAAAGTAGCAGATAGTAGGTGGCTGAAAAATAAATGACAGGAGACATATGGTAGCTCTACAACATTGCATGGCAAACAAAATTAGATTCTACTCCGTATGATTTTGTAATATATGAGCACAGGAAATGCAGGTACTCCTCCAGCACACCACCACATGTGGTCATATCAAGATAACAGTCGACTGAAAATAAATAGGTCAGTCGATTTTTTTAATGAACCCTCCGATCTATAAGGAACGGGCAGATGGTCTTCGTCTACCTCCCGCCAGTCACTATTGACGATCTTTCTCGAACCACCAGCGACCACTGGCCCAGACCCCTGCCTCCGCCGCCCCGCCCTCCCCTCGACCTCACACCACCGCCGTGCTTGGCAGCGTCCCCAGGCCATCCCTTTAATCCCGGCCGACCTCCAGATCGGGCGCCAGTAGCTCTAGGCCCCACACGCCCCAAAGATAAACATCGAGGCGCTGCTTCCCCGGCGTAATAAGCGGACTAGCACCTGTTATGTCGGGGAATGCTTCCGTTAATTGGGAATCAACTGACCAAGAATTCAAATTTAGGGGGGCGACGGACCTCTAGCTAAGGTGAAATAGTATATGAGGAGAAACCTTGTGCATCGCGTGTTACTAGGAACATCTAGTATCAAGAAGAAGCGGTCAACTAGTGTCTTCTGTGGGATGAATACCGTGCAAGCAGACACGTAAGATTTGCACGAATAAGGGAAGAGGAGTACCATTTTCGGTTGGCGGTGTGGTCGCCTCCACATGTCGCGCCGATCTTCTTATTTTTGCTGGGGAAACCAATGTTCTGGAGGACGGTGCAGGTTTGGACGAACCCATGGCCAAATTGTTGACTGTGTTGCCATGACCGTATGTCGCGGAGGGGAAGTAGATCCGAGGCGGCGAAGGACGGCGTAGCAGGAACAACTTCGGTGCGGTGGAGGGTGGCGAAGTTGGAGCGGCAGCGGTGAGGCGCAGGACGGCGTGGTTGAACTGGCTCTGGTACGGACGGCTCGGCCTCGGCTTCAACTACTAGCCGTGGAGGGCGTTGCGGTTGAGGTTGCGGTGGATGACGACGTCGAGGTATCGGCTCCGGTGTGATGGAGGAGGGCGGCGGTTGATGGTTGGAATGGGGTGGCGGACAGAGGACGCCGGGGTTTCGCCGCTGGTGGAGAGGTAGTTTTTGCGCCCACGGAGTACGAATGGGGAATCAGATGGGTGGGCGGGGGGAGGGGGAGAACCATGTTTCGATCTGGGACGCGCTTGTTTTCGTATTTTTTGAACAGAAGATGAGACGCGCTTGTTTGAAATTTGGGGAAAGTACAAACTTTGCCCCCCTCTTAAATTTCGGAGACCTATTGCGGGTCGGGTGTAGGATGGTAATTCCAGGTGTCCCAAATAGTGGGCGGGAGCGATTTCGTCCGCGCGCATGTGTGCTTAGGCGGCCATTGTGTATGAATGCTTTTCGGAGGCGGTTGTGCGGCGTCTAGATGAAGCTACAAACCTACCCCGGTTTAGACCTTTGGAAGTCAGGCCGATAGGTTTCATGGGTTGGAGTTATTAGAAAAGTAATTTCCTTGTACTACCAAACATTGGTCTCACGCGGTTTCGGGCGAGTAGAGGCTCTTTTGGCACTTCGTTCGAAATTTTGAAACACAAGCATTCACGTTTAGAGTACTCTTGAACTTTGAGGATTGACCTAAATAAACAACGTTAAATTTGACCTTGTATGTTTGAAAACCTCATTAAATTATCCGCTTTTTGAAATTTTGACACTTGAAAATCCTATAACTACGATTATTTTGGAATGGAGGAGCTAAATTAGAATCTATTTTGTACAGGACTACATATGCTTATGTACAAAATCAGAGGAAAGATTGGTGCCCCCATAATTTAGGTATGATTTACAAATTCCATGATATCAAATTCAAATAATTGAATGGACTTCATGTTGAATTCGGTTTTTCAAACCACCTTAAGTTGAATTCAAATGTATGCTAGTTCATAGGTAGCTATTTATAATGTTCATTGTGTAACTTTCGTATGTATAATGTGCTTTACACACACAACATGAACTATACTCACGTTTATATTCGATTGCTAAAGCGATGCATTATCTGGAGTTCAAAATACTAACTATGTGGATCAATTGTGTCGAATAATAACATAGACATGCTCAAATTCGATAGAATCTAGATGTCTGATGGATCAATGACCGTTCCTTACGCAAATTGCAAATATCATGATCCCATCCTAATATTTGGATACAATTTATGTCGGGGGTTGGGTGCGACATATGCCAAAGGATGGCTTATCATGGTGGGGGCGAGTAGAACGTCGCCGCTGCCTGGAAACGGGATAAGGCGAAGACATGCACGCCGGCGAATCTTACCCAGCTTCAGGGCTCTCCGGGGAGATAATACCCCTACTGCTGCTCTACGGGGTCTTCGTATGATCACTATGGCAAAGTGTTTACACGGTTGCTCCTTGAGCTGTTTCCTGGAGGTAGGAGAAGGCAAGGCTAGCTCTCTCCTTCCTATATGATCTGGTCTAGTGCTAATGGATTCCAACCCTTTGCATGGATGCCCTCGGGGTTTATATAGGCCTACCCCCCAGGGGTACAATGGTAATCCGGCTGCGCGCGGGCCCAGCCATCAGTCTCTCTGGACGCCGTCTTATCCGCCGACTCCTGGGGCCCGCCAACTGGTGGGCCCCGCCGACTGGCTCGGTACGGAGCCGACAGGCCGTGTCCGCCGCGGGCGGGTCTTGCTAGCTGCAGATTACAGTTACCATGCCTCTAATGACGCAGGCTCGGTCATGAGGTCGTGGCGACAGCTCCGCCGTCTGGCGGACGATCATCATGGCCACTACTTGTCGTGTCTGATTAATGGCACGTGGGGCCCGTGGGAGGGGCCGGCCTGAAGGAAATATGCCCTAGAGGCAATAATAAATGTTATTATTTTATTTCCTTATATCATGATAAATGTTTATTATTCATGCTAGAATTGTATTATCCGGAAACATAATACTTGTGTGAATATATAGACAAACCAAACGTCACTAGTATGCCTCTACTTGACTAGCTCATTAATCGAAGATGGTTATGTTTCCTAACCATAGACATGTGTTGTCATTTGATTAATGGGATCACATCATTAGGAGAATGATGTGATTGACATGACCCATTCCATTAGCTTAGCACCCGATCGTTTAGTATGTTGCTATTGCTTTCTTCATGACTTATACATGTTCCTATGACTATGAGATTATGCAATTCCCGTTTACCGGAGGAACACTTTGTGTGCTACCAAACGTCACAACGTAACTGGGTGATTATAAAGGAGCTCTACAGGTGTCTCCAAAGGTGAATGTTGGGTTGGTGTATTTCGAGATTAGGATTTGTCACTCCGATTGTCGGAGAGGTATCTCTGGGCCCTCTCGGTAATGCACATCACATAAGCCTTGCAAGCATTGCAACTAATGAGTTAGTTGCGAGATGATGTATTACGGAACGAGTAAAGAGACTTGCCGGTAACGAGATTGAACTAGGTATTGAGATACCGACGATCGAATCTCGGGTAAGTAACATACCGATGACAAAGGGAACAAAGTATGTTGTTATGCGGTCTGACTGATAAAGATCTTCGTAGAATATGTGGGAGCCAATATGAGCATCCAGGTTCCGCTATTGGTTATTGACCGGAGACGTGTCTCGGTCATGTCTACATTGTTCTCGAACCCGTAGGGTACGCATGCTTAAGGTTTCGATGACAGTTATATTATGAGTTTATGAGTTTTGATGTACCAAAGGAGTTCGGAGTCCCAGATGAGACATGACAAGGAGTCTCGAAATGGTCGAGACGTAAAGATCGATATATTGGACGACTATATTCGGACATCGGAAAGGTTCCGAGTGATTCGGGTATTTTCGGAGGTACCGGGGAGTTACGGGAATACGAGGAAGAAGCAATGGGCCTTAATGAGCCTTAGTGGAAAGGACCAGGAGGTGGCGCGCGCCCCTCCCAAACCTAGTCCGAATTGGACAAGGGGTTTGGGGCACGGCCCCTCTCTCCCTTCTTTCCCCTCTTCCCCCCTTTTCCCCCCTTCTCCTAGTTGGACTAGGAAAGGTGGAAACCTACTCCAACTAGGAGTAGGAATCCTACTCCTCCTTGGCGTGCCCACAAGGGCCGGCCGGCCTCCCCCTTGCTCCTTTATATACGGGGGTAGGGGGCACCCCATAGACACACAAGTTGATCCACGTGATCATATTCTTAGCCGTGTGCGGTGCCCCCTTCCACCATAATCCTCGATAACATTGTAGCGGTGCTTAGGCGAAGCCCTGCGACCGTAGTACATCAAATTCGTCACCACGCCGTCGTGCTGACGGAACTCTTCCCCGACACTTCTCTGGATCGAAGTCCGGGGATCGTCATCGAGCTGAACGTGTGCTAGAACTCGGAGGTGTCGTAGTTTTGGTGCTTGATCGGTTGGGCCGTGAAGACGTACGACTACATCAACCGCGTTGTGCTAACGCTTCCGCTGTCGGTCTACATGGGTACATAGATCACACTCTCCCCTCTCGTTACTACGTTACCCAACATTGGTATCAGAGCCAGGTTTTATGTGTTGATGTTATATGCACGAGTAGAACACAAGTGAGTTGTGGGCGATATAAGTCATACTGCTTACCAACATGTCATACTTTGGTTCGGCGGTATTGTTGGACGAAGCGGCCCGGACCGACATTACGCGTACGCTTACGCGAGACCGGTTCTCCCGACGTGCTTTGCACAAAGGTGGCTAGCGGGTGACAGTTTCTCCAACTTTAGTTGAACCGAGTGTGGCTACGCCCGGTCCTTGCGAAGGTTAAAACAGCACCAACTTGACAAACTACCGTTGTGGTTTTGATGCGTAGGTAAGATTGGTTCTTGCTTAAGCCTGTAGCAGCCACATAAAACTTGCAACAACAAAGTAGAGGACGTCTAACTTGTTTTTTCAGGGCATGTTGTGATGTGATATGGTCAAGACATGATGCTAAATTTTATTGTATGAGATGATCATGTTTTGTAACCAAGTTATCGGCAACTGGCAAGAGCCATATGGTTGTCGCTTTATTGTATGCAATGCAATTGCGCTGTAATGCTTTACTTTATCACTAAGCGGTAGCGATAGTCGTGGAAGCATAATATTGGCGAGACGACAACGATGCTACGATGGTGATCAAGGTGTCGCGCCGATGACGATGGTGATCATGATGGTGCTTCGAAGATAAAGATCACAAGCACAAGATGATGATGGCCATATCATATCACTTATATTGATTGCATGTGATGTTTATCTTTTATGCATCTTATCTTGCTTTGATTGACGGTAGCATTTTAAGATGATCTCTCACTAATTATCAAGAAGTGTTCTCCCTGAGTATGCACCGTTGCGAAAGTTCTTCGTGCTGAGACACCACGTGATGATCGGGTGTGATAGGCTCTATGTTCAAATACAACGGGTGCAAAATAGTTGCACACGCGGAATACTCAGGTTATACTTGACGAGCCAAGCATATACAGATATGGCCTCGGAACACGGAGACCGAAAGGTCGAGCGTGAATCATATAGTAGATATGATCAACATAGTGATGTTCACCAATGAAACTACTCCATCTCACGTGATGATCGGACATGGTTTAGTAGATTTGGATCACGTGATCACTTAGAGGATTAGAGGGATGTCTATCTAAGTGGGAGTTCTTAAGTAATATGATTAAATTGAACTTAAATTTATCATGAACTTAGTCCTGGTAGTATTTTGCAAATTATGTTGTAGATAAATAGCTCGCGTTGTTGCTTCCTTGTGTTTATTTTTATATGTTCCTAGAGAAATTTGTGTTGAAAGATGTTAGTAGCAATGACGCGGATTGGATCCGTGATCTGAGGTTTATCCTCATTGCTGCTCAGAAGAATTATGTCCTTGATGCACCGCTAGGAGACAGACCTATTGCAGGAGCAGATGCAGACGTTATGAATGTTTCGCTAGCTCAATATGATGACTACTTGATAGTTTAGTGCACCATGCTTAACGGCTTAGAATCGGGACTTCAAAGACGTTTTGAACGTCATGGACCATATGATATGTTCCAGGAGTTGAAGTTAATATTTCAAGCAAATACCCAAGTTGAGAGATATGAAGTCTCCAACAAGTTCTATAGCTAAAAGATGGAGGAGAATCACTCAAGCAGTGAGCATGTGCTCAGATTGTCTGGGTACTACAATCGCTTGAATCAAGTGGGAGTTAATCTTCCAGATAAAATAGTGATTGACAGAATTCTCTAGTCACCATCACCAAGTTAGTAGAACTTCGTGATGAACTATAATATGCAAGGGATAACGGAAACGATTCCCAAGCTCTTCGTAATGCTGAAATTGACGAAGGTAGAAATCGAGAAAGACATCAAGTGTTGATGGTAGACAAGACCACTAGTTTCAAGAAAAGGGCAGAGGGAAGAAGTGGAACTTCAAGAAGAACAGCAAGCAAGTTGCTGCTCAAGTGAAGAAGCCCAAGTCTGGTCCTAAGCCTGAGACTAAGTGCTTCTACTGCAAAGGGACTGGTCACTGGAAGCAGAACTACCCCAAGTGACTGCCGGCTAAAAAGGATGGCAAAGTGAACATAAGTATATTTGATATACATGTTATTGATGTGTACTTTACTAGTGTTTATAGCAACCCCTCAGTATTTGATACTAGTTCAGTTGCTAAGATTAGTAACTCGAAACGGGAGTTGCAGAATAAACAGAGACTAGTTAAGGGTGAAGTAACGATGTGTGTTGGAAGTGGTTCCAAAATTGATATGATCATCATCGCACACTCCCTATGCTTTCGGGATTAGTGTTGAACCTAAATAAGTGTTATTTGGTGTTTGCGTTGAGCATGAATATGATTTGATCATGTTTATTGTAATACAGTTATTCATTTAAGAGAATAAATTGTTGTTCGGTTTACATGAATAAAACCTTATATGGCTACACACGCAATGAAAATAGTTCGGTGGATCTCGATCGTAGTGATACACATAAACATAATATTGAAACCAAAAGATGCAAAGTTAATAATGATAGTGCAAACTTATTTGTGGCACTGCCGTTTAGGTCATATTGGTGTAAAGCGCATGAAGAAACTCCATGCTGATGGGCTTTTGGAATCACTTGATTATGAATCAGTTGATGCTTGTGAACCATGCCTCATGGGCAAGATTACTAAGACTCCATTCTTCGGAACAATGGAGCGAGCAATAGATTTGTTGGAAATCATACATACTGATGTATGAGGTCCGATGAATATTGAGGCTCGCGACAGGTATCATTATTTTCTGTTCTTCACAGATAATTTGAGCCTATGTGAGTATATCTGCTTGATGAAACATAAGTCTGAAACATTTGAAAATTTCAAAGAATTTCAGAGTGAAGTGGAAAATCATCGTAACAAGAAAATAAAGTTTCTACGATCTGATGGTGGAGAAGAGTATTTGAATTATGAGTTTGGTCTTCAGTTAAAACAATGTGAAATAGTTTCACTACTCACGCCACCTGGAACACCATAGTGTAATGGTGTGTTCGAACGTCGTAATCGTACTTTATTTGATATGGTGCGATCTATGATGTCTCTTACAGATTTGCCGCTATTGTTTTGGGGTTATGCATTAGAGACAGCTACATTCACGTTAAATAGGGCACCATCTAAATCCGTTTGAGATGACACCGTATGAACTATGGTTTAGCAACAAAACCTAAGCTGCCATTTCTTAAAGTTTGAGGTTGCAATGCTTATGTGAAAATGTTTCAACTTGATAAGCTCAACCCTAAATCGGAGAAGTGCGTCTTCATAGGATATCCAAAGGAAACTATTGGATACACCTTCTATCATAGATCCGAAGGCAAGACTTTTGTTGCTAAATTCGGAAACTTTCTAGAGAAGGAATTTCTCTCCAAAGAAGTGAGTGGGAGGAAAGTAGAACTTGATGAGGTAACTGTACCTGCTCCCTTATTGGAAAGTAGTTCATCATAGAAATATGTTCCTGTGACTACTAGACCGATTAGTGAGGAAGCTAATGATGATGATCATGTAACTTCAGATCAAGTTACTACCGAACCTCGTAGGTAAAACCAGAGTGAGATCTGCACAGAATTACTACGGTAATCCAATTCTGGAGGTCATGTAACTTGACCCTGATGAGCCTATGAACTATGAGGAAGCGATGATGAGCCCAGATTCCGCGAAATGGCTTGAGGCCATGAAATCTGAGATGAGATCCATGTATGAAAACAAGGTATGGACTTTGATTGACTTGCCCAATGATCGGCGAGCCATTGAGATTAAATGGATCTTCAAGAGGAAGACGGACGCTGATAGTAGTGTTACTATATACAAAGCTAGAATTGTCGCAAAAAGGTTTTCGACAAGTTCAAGGTGTTGACTACGATGAGAGTTTCTCACTCGTATCTATGCTTAAGTCTGTCCGAATCATGTTAGCAATTGCCGCATTTTATGAAATCCGGCAAATGGATAAACAAAACTGCATTCCTTAATGGATTTATTAAAGAAGAGTTGTATATGATACAACCAGAAGGTTTTGTCAATCCTAAAGGTGCTAGCAAAATGTGCAAGCTCCAGCGATCCATCTATGGACTGGTGCAAGCATCTCGGAGTTGGAATATGCGCTTTGATGAGATGATCAAAGCATATAGTTTTATACAGACTTGCGGTGAAGCCTGTATTTACAAGAAAGTGAATGGGAGCACTACAACATTTCTGATAAGTATATGTGAAAGACATATTGTTGGAAATAATGAAGAATTATTCCGCAAAGCATAAAGGAGTGTTTAAAAGGATTTTTTCAAAGAAAACCTCGGTGAAGCTGCTTACATATTGAGCATCAAGATCTATAGAGATAGATCAAGACGCTTGATAACTTTTTTTTCAATAAGTACATACCTTGACAAGATTTTGAAGTAGTTCAAAATGGAACAGTCAAAGAAAGAATTCTTGCCTGTGTTACAAGGTGTGAAATTGAGTAAGACTCAAAGCGCGACCACGGCAGAAATAGAATGAGAATGAAAGTCATTCCCTATGCCTCAGCCATAGGTTCTATAAAGTATGCCATGCTGTGTACTAGATCTATTGTATACCCTACACTGTGTTAAGCAAGGGAGTACAATAGTGATCTAAGAGAGAATCACTGGACAGCGGTCAAAAATATCCTTAGTGGAATATTTCTCAATTATGGAGGTGACAAAAAGGTTCGTCGTAAAAAGTTACGTCGATGCAAGTTTTGACACAGATCTGGATGACTCTAAGTCTCTATCTAGATACATATTGAAAGTGGGAGCAATTAGCTAGAGTAGCTCCGTGCAGAGCATTGTAGACATAGAATTCGCAAAATACTTACGGATCTGTATGTGACAGACCCATTGACTAAAATTATCTCACAAGCAAAACATGATCACACCTTAGTACTCTTTGGGTGTTAATCACATAAATGATGTGAACTAGATTACTGACTCTAGTAAACCCTTTGGGTATAGGTCACATGACAATGTGAACTATGGGTGTTAATCACATGGTGATGTGAACTATTAGTGTTGAATCACATGGCGATTTGAGCTAGATTATTGACTCTAGTGCAAGTGGGAGACTGAAGGAAATATGCCCTAGAGGCAATAATAAATGTTATTATTTTATTTCCTTATATCATGATAAATGTTTATTATTCATGCTAGAATTGTATTATCCGGAAACATAATACTTGTGTGAATATATAGACAAACCAAACGTCACTAGTATGTCTCTACTTGACTAGCTTGTTAATCGAAGATGGTTATGTTTCCTAACCATAGACATGTGTTGTCATTTGATTAATGGGATCACATCATTAGGAGAATGATGTGATTGACATGACCCATTCCATTAGCTTAGCACCCGATCGTTTAGTATGTTGCTATTGCTTTCTTCATGACTTATACATGTTCCTATGACTATGAGATTATGCAACTCCCGTTTACCGGAGGAACACTTTGTGTGCTACCAAACGTCACAACGTAACTGGGTGATTATAAAGGAGCTCTACAGGTGTCTCCAAAGGTGAATGTTGGGTTGGTGTATTTCGAGATTAGGATTTGTCACTCCAATTGTCGGAGAGGTATCTCTGGGCCCTCTCGGTAATGCACATCACATAAGCCTTGAAGCATTGCAACTAATGAGTTAGTTGCGAGATGATGTCTGACGGAACAAGTAAAGAGACTTGCCGGTAACGAGATTGAACTAGGTATTGAGATACCGACGATCGAATCTCGGGCAAGTAACATACCGATGACACAGGGAACAAAGTATGTTGTTATGCGGTCTGACCGATAAAGATCTTCGTAGAATATGTGGGAGCCAATATGAGCATCTAGGTTCCGCTATTGGTTATTGACCGGAGACGTGACTCGGTCATGTCTACATTGTTCTCGAACCCGTAGGGTCCGCACATTTAAGGTTTCAATGACAGTTATATTATGAATTTATGAGTTTTGATGTACCGAAGGAGTTCGGAGTCCCGGATGATATCGGGGACATGACGAGGAGTCTCAAAATGGTCGAGGCGTAAAGATCGATATATTAGACGACTATATTCGGACATCGGAAAGGTTCCGAGTGATTCGGGTATTTTCGGAGGTACCGCGGAGTTACGGGAATACGAGGAAGAAGCAATGGGCCTTAGTGGAAAGGACCAGGAGGTGGCGCGCGCCCCTCCCAAGCCCAGTCCGAATTGGACAAGGGTTTGGGGCATGGCCCCTCTCTCCCTTCTTTCCCCTCTTCCCCCCTTTTCCCCCTTCTCCTAGTTGGACTAGGAAAGGTGGAAACCTACTCCAACTAGGAGTAGGAATCCTACTCCTCCTTGGCGCGCCCACAAGGGCCGGCCGGCCTCCCCTTGCTCCTTTATATACGAGGGCAGGGGGCACCCCATAGACACACAAGTTGATCCACATGATCATATTTTTAGCTGTGTGCGGTGCCCCCTTCCACCATAATCCTCGATAATATTGTAGCGGTGCTTAGGCGAAGCCCTGCGACGGTAGTACATCAAGTTCGTCACCAGGCCGTCGTGCTGACGGAACTCTTCCCCGACACTTTGCTGGATCGGAGTCCGGGGATCGTCATCGAGCTGAACGTGTGCTAGAACTCGGAGGTGCCGTAGTTTCGGTGCTTGATCGGTCGGGCCGTGAAGACGTATGACTACATCAACCGCGTTGTGCTAACGCTTCGGCTGTCGGTCTACAAGGGTACGTAGATCACACTCTCCCCTCTCGTTGCTATGCATCGCCATGATCTTGCGTGTCTATAGGAAATTTTTTGAAATTACTACGTTACCCAACACGGCCGACTTCTGGTGGCCGAATCCCATCCGGGACGACTGGTGGTGCTTTCGCTGTCTTTCGTACGCCCGCCGACTGGTGGGACCCATCATCCCTAAGTCGTACGAGCGGGCCGTCATGGGCACAGGGCTCCGCCCCCTGGGGCTGATGTCAGGGCCGGCATGGCAATAGTGTCGCGCCACGCGGAGATCTCCACGGGTACGGCATACTGTAGCCACGCCTGCCCTTGGAAAAGGGGTGGGAGCGGACCTTACTGTGGCCACTCCCAGTCCCGTCCCTCTTTATGAGGGCATGGGGGTTGTTGGCATCACGGGCCGACTACCCAAGGCCGGCTTCTCTGGAAGTCGCCAGTCAGGAGTCGGCTCATCCTGAAGTCGTCCCTAGGACTCGGCCGCGAGTGGGCAGCCGGCCGCCTCGCCGCCGACTCTCAGAAGGTGGCTCTTCGTCCTGGGATCTCGAGGGGCGCAGCCTGCCTGAATGTCTTGAAAGGTTCTGGGCCTGGGTTAGCCTACTCGTGGCCCATTACTCTGACAGTAGTCCCCGAAGCTGGTGAGGCTCTGAGGGCGACATGTCATGGAGCCTCAACAGTTTCTTCTCTCTGGTGGTTGGATCTGGGCTTCGCTAGCCGTGTTCTGTCAAGCAGACTAGTTGGAGTTGGACTTGCTCAAGGCCTACTTGCCCGTAAAATAGTTTGAACGTTGCGGCGGAGTTCAGGTGGCTTGCCTGATAAGCTTCCGGGTTGCCACCCGTGGTTGACCCGTCGCGAGGCGCCACGTGGCGGAGCTAGTCTGATCACCCACGCGCGTGACAGGACAGGCCTACAGGCAGGGCCCGCCACTACTGCGCCTCGGCATGCAAACGGATACGTTGCGGCCGCGCGGATGGTTGGGGTTCCCGCACGGTTATTGCGCGTGGTAACTTCGTGTGGTAAATCGTGGGGGTCGTGGGGTCCCGGGCGCAGTTAATCCCACGTCCGCCCCCTCGACTTCTCAGCCCACGAGCCTACAAGTAGGCGGGGGGAGGGGGGCGGCGAAGCACGCGCGCCCATTCTCCCCACTTCCTTTCGCTCCTTCTTGCTTCTTCTTCTTCTTGCCGCTGCTGCTCCGAACCACGCCGTGCCCGCTGCGATGAGTTCCTCCTCCGCCGCCGTGCCTCCTACTGTTCGCTCGGGAGTGTGGGATGGCTCCGAGGTTGACGACGACGACATCGAGATCCTCCTCCAGACACGGCGGCTGCCTGGCAGGGACTTAGTGCGGGTCCGTCTCGCGCCGGAGGGAGAGATATCGCCGGCGCCGGAGGAGGGCGAGCGGGTCATACTCCGCTCCCACCTCATGCGTGGCCTGGGACTGCCGGCGAGCGGCTTCTTCCGCTCCTTCTTGGAGTTCCACGGGCTCCAGCCGCACCACCTTACTCCAAACACGGTGGTGCTGCTGGCTGCCTTCGCCACCCTGTGCGAAGGCTTCCTCGGCGTTCTCCCCACCATCGAGCTCTGGGGTGAGTTCTTCCAATCCAAGCTCGGCACACACGTCGCCGGCATGCCGGCCCAGTGCGGTGCATTCACCGCGATGCGGAGATCAGTGGTCGACAATCCGTTTCCCACGATCGCACTGATTAAGTCGGTGAAGATGTGGCAGCGATCATATTTTTATGTGAAGAATGTCGCCCCAGAAGGCGACTGGGTCAACCTGCCGGCTTATGAAGCCGGCGCGCCGGCTGGAAGGCTCCCCAGCTGGTCACACCGAGCCAGGACGCTGTCTCCCGCTGGTGCCGCCGCCGTCGCGCGACTTCGAGTGCTGACGCAGTCGGAGGGCCTGGCCGGAGCCGACTTGCTGGCCGCCTTCGTGGCGTGCCGAGTCCTCCCACACCAAGGCCGACCTCACCTGATCTGCCAGATGAGCGGTCATTGGGACCCGAGTCAGATGTGCTCCAAGGACATGCATCAGGTGGAGGTGGCGAACACGATGAACTACATCGCGAACTGCGGTCTCTTGGTGGACTGGCGGTTCAGCAAGGAGCCGTATTCGCGCGCCAACCCCCCGCCTATTGTAAGTCGTCTTCCTTCTTCTTCTGTTTCTTTTGCTGCCGAGTTCGACTCGTCAAGTCTGACCATTTTTGTTTTGAATCAGAATCCTCTCGTCCCTCCTTTGGCCGGCACCGCGGGGCCGGCTCGTCAGTTTGTCCCCAATCGGGCGGAGAGCGACGTCGACGATCCCGACTTGGGGGCGGCGGCCATGGAAGCCGACGCCGAGGGAGGAGGAGGAGAAGCAGGCAGCTCCAGGCCTTCGGCCACTTTCGCCGACTGGCCTGACGACGAGGCCGAGGGAGAAGTCCCCCCGCGTCGCCAGCCAAAAGCAGGCCAGCCAAGCACGAGTTCCTCCGCCGGCTTGGACGCTCAAGGCGGTGTGAAGAAGCACTGGGCTGGGCTGAGTACACTTGGTGGCCGGTCGAAGAAGTTCAAGGGAGCGGCCGCCGCGACCAAGCGGGAAGAGGCGGCCGCGAAAGCCAACCGCTTCCGCAAGGAAGTGAAGAAGCCGCCGCTGGTCTCTGCATAAGCGCCTCCATCCCTTATCTTTATTTTCTCTTTGTTGATCTTGTCTGAGTTTTTCATATGGTTTTCTTGCCTCAGGGCTCCCCTCACTCTTGAGAGGGTTGCCGCCGCCTCTGTTATGGGGTCGGTGGAGACGTCTGCCACCACTCGGTGGATTGACCCCGCCACCGACCTTCGGGAGGCGACGGAGCAGAACGCGCGAGAGAAGCGCGAGGAGGACGAGGCCGTCCGTCGGGAGAAAGCGGAGGCCGAGAAGGCGGAGGCCTCCGCCCTGAAGAAGTTGGAGGCGGCCGAGGCCGCTGCTGCGGCAAAGCGGCCGGCCAAGGAAGTCGCGCCCCGGTCGGCGGTGTTCGTCACCCCTCTGAACTCCGCACCCCCCCCCCGAGTTCACGGGGCAGTCAGGGGAAGCCGGCGGCGAGTTCCCGATCGTGGAGAGGGGCGGCGGTGACGCCCCCATGCCGGACGCGGTCGCGCCGCCACAGCCGCCCCCGCTGCCGTCTAGAAGCGCGCAAGGCAAACAGCTCGCGGATCCGCCCTTGCCGCCGACTGAATATGAGGCCGTGGCAAGGCTACTCCTTCAAGTCGGCTCGCCAACGCGCCACCGTCTTGTGAAGGCGACTTTGGCGCCACGCCCCTTGGAGACCGGCGCCGCCAGCTCGACGATTCCAGACACCGAAGCAACGAGCGCCATGCCCATTGGGTGGGTACGAGGAGGCGGCACGGGCCCGCTGAACTAGGCGCTTCTCGATGTCCAGACGAAGCTGCGAGCAGAGAGCGACGCCATCCAAAACTGCACCAAGGCGCACCTGGCGTCGCGGGCAGCCATCCGGGTATGCTTTCTCCTTTGTCCCTGTTTTCTTGTTCCTCTCTGTGGGGGCGCGCCAGCGCACCCGCTGGGTGTAGTCCCCGAGTTTTGGGTCAGCTGCTGAGCAGGCGGCCCAGAACTCCAATTGGTAAGTTCCGGGTACTAACCTTAGTTCTGAAATACTTGTTGGAGGAATATCACAACCTCCGTGTCACCGCCTTCAACCGCAACGTTGAAGAGCTGGGCAAGCGGACTGCCGACTTGTCGGAGAGCCAAAGTGAGTCCTTTTTCTTCTTTGCGGGGGCGCGCGGGCGCACCCGCAGGCTGTAGTCCTCGAGATTCAGGCCGACTGCTGAGCAGTTGGGCCGGATCTCCCCGGCGACCTTCTACATTGATGACTTAACGCCTTCTTTCTTCTTTCTCTTCATAGGCCAACGCCACTCTTCAATAGCAGCTGACCGAAGCCAACTCCACGTTGCGCGCCAAGGGGGAGGAGTGTAGCAAGCTCGCCGCAGAGCACGATCTGCTGGCCGCACAATTGGCAGAGCAGAAGGAGCTGCTTACGAAGACGTAGAAGGAGGTGGAAGAGGCGGAAGCCGCCCTCCTGGCCGAGTTCGCGAGCGAGCGCTCCTCCTGGACCGACAAGGAGGCAATGCTGGTCTCCGGCTTCCACGAGATCGAGGACCTCGTCGACGGTGAGCTTCTTTGTTTTCCTTCTTCGAGCCGCCGACTATATGTTGAGCCGACTCCTGGTGTTTTTGACTTGTTCTTCATTCTTTCCGTCTTGGCCGACTTCTTTCCCGGCCACTCGCAGGCCGCCATTCAAGCTATCGAGGCCGACCGCGAGGAGCGGAGGGCGGGTGGCGCGGAGATTGCCGCCGGAGTGGTTTGGGCTGAACCCCGACTACGACGAGGACTCGGCAGAGGTGATCGGCTCCAGCGTCGAGGAGGAAGACGAGGCGGAGGACGGGAGCGAGACAGAGCCACCGGAAGACAGAGCGGACGGCCAGCCTCAGCTCGACCATGCCTCTAGCAATGAGTCGTGCCCGCCCGAGGCGACTGCTGCCGGAGGTGATCAAGCCGAGACCGCCCAGCCGGCCGCCCCAATATCCAACACCGCCGTCTCCTCTGATCCTCCAAACCCGTCTGCCGCCCCCTAGGCTGCCACCTTGTCTTTGTTTTATCTGTTCTAATAGTTTTTGAGAACTTGTTAATCTGCACTATTCCACCCGCGGGGTGTATTTTGAAATTATGCTCGAAGATTCGGCCAAGGGCCTTTGTTATGTAAATATTCATCCAACTTCTATCTTTCTTGCTCATTGTTCTTTTGGCTTTTTCCTTTCCCGTCTTCCCTTAGTTGCCGTCTTTGTCAGTCAGACAGCCGCTCCGCAGACTGCTGCTGGATCAAATTCTTGGTCACTTTGGGAAGGCAAGTACTTAGCTGTTTTTAGAGTTGTCTAACAAGTCGGATAGAAGGCGGCAAGCCGACTATTCAATAGTCGGTTTGCGAAAAAAGACTGGAAGACGGCCTTAAGCTATGTTTGTGCTTTGAGTCCTTAGCCATTTTTTATGTGGGCGCCCATTCTTCCTTACTCCTGCCCACCAGACAGTCGCTCTGCGAGCTGCGGCTTCTGGCAGGAGATGGTTTAGACGCCACACACTACTTGTCTGGCTGTAGGAAGCATTTCATAGCGCAGGTCGGCAAGTCCCCGGGCCGACTAGTCGAACCCGGTGCCACGCCGCATAACAAAGAGTAATATACTCGAAGGCATATTTCTTATCATGTAGATAAAAAAGGGCAGTCCCCGAGCTCTTCTCGGGGGGCCCGAAGTCTTGGTACTTTTAATACAAAAGGTAGCGTGATATATATTGCGTTTAACTGTAAAATTTTCGGAGGAGATTTGCATTCCATGGCCGCTTTGTCTCTTTGCCGGAGTCGTCCCTCTTGCGTGCTCGGGGCTTCTGAGCATCGATCAGGTAGTAGGAGTCGTTGCCCAACACTTTGATGATGATGAAGGGGCCTTCCCAAGGTGCCGACAGCTTGTGCTGGCCGGCTATTCGCTGGATTAATCAGAGCACGAGGTCGCCCTCCTGGAAAGATCTCGGCTTGACCTTCCTGTTGTAGTATCTGTGCAGGCTCTGCTGGTAGATGCTGGACCGGCTGAGTGCCAACAGCCGGCCCTCTTCCAGCAGGTCGACGCCGTCTTGTCGTGCTTCTTCTGCTTCTTCCTCGGTGTACATGGTGACTCGCGGGGAATCGAACTCTATGTCCGTTGGGATGAAGGCTTCAGCACCGTAGACGAGGAAGAAAGGCGTGAAGCCGGTTGACTTGTTTGGAGTCGTGCGCAGACTCCAGAGGACGGCTGCAAACTCGTCGAGCCAGCAGCCAGCCGAGCACTCCAGAGGATCGATCAGTCAGGGCTTGATGCCGGACAGGATGAGGCCGTTTGCTCGCTCCACCTGTCCGTTTGACTGTGGATGGGCGACGAATGCTAGGTCCAGTCGGAAGCCCTGTGTCGCACAGAAACGGGCCAAGGAGCCTTTGGCAAAATTCGTGCCATTGTCGGTGATGATGCTGTGTGGTATGTCGTACCGAATTGTGATGTCGGAGATGAAAGTCACGGCAGTCGGACCATTCAATTTCTTGATTGGCTTCGCTTCTATCCACTTGGTGAACTTGTCCACTGCGACAAGTAAGTGAGTTAAGCCACCTCGTGCTGTCTTGAATGGTCCCACCATGTCTAGACCCCAAACTACGAAAGGCCAGGCAATGGGGATGGTCTTGAATGCAGAAGCCGGCTGATGCGGCTTGGAGCGGAACTTCTGGCACCCTTTGCATTTTTGGACCAATTCATTGGCCTCTTCTAAGGCCGTTGGCCAAAACAAACCGTGTCGGAAAGCTTTGGCGACGAGTGCTCTTGAAGCCGCATGGTGGCCACACTCGCCATGATGGATGTCTTTGAGAATTGCTTGGCCTTGCTCTGGCTTTACGCAGCTCTGGTAGACACCAGTGATGCTGCGCCTGACCAGCTCTCTGTTGACTATGGTGTAGGCTGCCGCTCGGCGTTGTACTTGCCGAGCTAAGGTCTCATCAGTCGGCAACTCTTTGCTCACCAGAAATTTGAGGATGGGCTGGGCCCATGAGGGTGCTGCTATTTCTTCGACTGCCAGAACTACGACTTGGACGATGGCGGCTGGGCTGGGAGGCGGCGGGCTAGAGTCAACAACCTCTTACTGGATTAATGAAGTCCCCGGGCCGACTGGCGCAGCTCTTGGGCCGAGTTCTGGAGTCTTCGGGCCGGCCGCCGCAGTCCCCGGGCCGGGTTCTGCAGTCCCTGGGCCGGCCTCGACTGTGGCGGCTTTGGAGCCATCTGCCAAAATCCCCGTGCTGTCCGCCGGGGCTCTGGAGTCGGATCAGACTTCTTCGGGAGGAGCCGGCACGAAGATGGAGTCTGATTCTGGTGAAGGCTTGACAGACGGCTTGAGGAGGCGTTGAAGGGCAACGCCGGATGGTATTGCTTGGCGGGTAGAGCCTATTCGTGCCAAGGCGTGTGCTTGGTCGTTGTCGTTTCTTGGCACATGGAGGAACTCGCAGCCCTCGAAATATCCACTGAGTTGCTGCACGAGGAAACGGTAACTCGCCATGTTTTCATCTTTGGCGTCCCAGTCGCCAGACGACTGCTGGACCACTAAGTCCGAGTCACCATAACACAGGATCCGGCGAATGCCAAGTGAATGAGCGCCTCGTACTCGGCAACATTGTTGGAGGCGGCAAGCCGAAGCCCGTGAATGAGCGCCTCGTACTCGGCGACATTGTTGGAGGCGGCAATATGGATTTGCAGTGCGTATTTGAGCTTGTCGCCTTTAGGAGAAGTGAGGACAACGCCGGCTCCCAAGCCGGTGCGCATCTTGGAGCCGTCGAAATGCATCCGCCAATGAGTGGAGTCGGGCGCTGTAGGTAGGTACTGGGTCTCGGCCCAGTCGACGAGAAAGTCGGCCAGTGCTTGTGACTTGATGGCGGTGCGGGGCTGGTAGTGGATGGTGTAGGGAGCCAGCTCTATGGCCCATTTGGCCACTCGGCCAGAACCATCTCGGCTTCCGATGATCTCGGCAAGTGGGGCTGTGCAGACCACAGTGATTGGATGCTCTTGAAAGTAAGGCTTCAATTTCTTGGTGGCAAAGTGCACGCCATAGCACATCTTCCGGTAGTGGGGGTAGTTCTGCTTGGAGGCCGACAGTACTTCACTCAGGTAATATACCGGTCTCTGGACTGGTAATGCCTTGCCTTCCTCCTTGCATTCCACTACAATGACTGTGCTGACTACCCGGCTGGTGGCGGCGATGTACAGGAGCATGGGTTCCTTAGGAGTCGGTGTGACACCCTAAAATTTTGGCCTTGTTTTATTAATTAAGATTTTGCCAGGAATTAAAACTTTGAATTTCTGAGCTCCATTTTGATTTTTAAAATCATTTCCTTCCCTGTTAAGATGAGTTTTTCCCAAAGAGAAAACTTTTCAAATATGTCATTGGACATATTTAATCTCTCAAGAGAAACTTTCCCTTATTTAATATAATTAATTAAATAATTAAGTTGCTTGATCTTTATTTTCTTGAAAATGGTTTTTTTCAAGGTTAAATGGCCATATTTGAACTACAACCATTTGATAAATTCACTTAAAATTCTCACAAAAATTTGGAGATGTCATGTGATGTTATTCAATAACTTTTATGCAAAAATATCTTTTATTTATGTAATATTTTGAGCTCTGCAACAATTTTTCCTTCTCTGGTCCAGAGTGCTATTTGCACTACAACCCTTTTAAATAATTCTTTCTAGCCTCCACCAAAATTATGGGATATTGGTAGTAACACATGATTCAACTTTATGCAAAACCCTGTGTTGTTATTTGAAAACTTTGAGTGAATCAACCTCTTTTCCATTCTGGTCCAGCCTTATGATTTCTACTGCAACCCTATTAAATTTTGCTCCAATGACCTTGTGCTTTCTCCTACTTGTAGACAGCCCTACCAAACCTCTAAATCCAGGAGCATGCACCCATTGGATTAATTTTGGCTCATGAAATAATGTCATTTATTTCTTGTCCAGAATTGAAGTTTTGTAAAACTTGCACTAGCAAGTTTCTCCTTTTGCCAAACTAACCTCACCACTCTCTCTTGCATCTAAGGAGACCCTGATCTGGAAAATTTGGCCCCTCCAGGACTTGCCTAAGTGCCCTTGGCATTTTGTCAAACACCTGGAGAGCATGACCAGTTTTGACATGAGTTGTGGCATTGCACTGTGCACTTGCACCTCTGATCAAACCAGCATGTCCACTAGACTCCCTGTTACTCCTAACCTAGTCCTGTTTCTTCCTAGCCTCAACCTCGACCTCTAGCACGCTCTGGCATTGCGTCGAGCACGTCCCGCGCACGCCCGGAGCGCGAGCAGAGCACGCGTATTGCACGACCCGCGCCCGAGCCGACACGCTGGCCCCACGGTTTTGGCTCGCTCCGCGGTATCACGCCACGCACTCCCCTTCTCACAGCTACGCGCCAAGCCGCCCCTCGCCGCGCCCGGCAGGCCAAGCGCTAGCCGCCGCCGCCCGACAGCCTCTGCCCATGTCGGCGCCGCCGAACCTTCCTCCGCTCGCCACCTGGCCCCTGGAACAGCGCGTGCTCATCCGCGAGTGTGTCCACTAGCGCTCGTCGCCGCCACGTCGCCCTGGCTACAGAGAGGCGGTTCGCCGGAGAGCTTATCCACGGCCGCCGCGGAACCAACCTCGACGAGCTATAAAAGGAGGCCCCGAACCCATTCAAGCACACAGGCAACCTTAGAATGCTCCCCTAGTTCTCCCGTGGCAGCCAATCGATCCGGGGAGGTCTCCTTCCTCATCTCCGGCAACTTCAGCCGCCGCCACTGCCCCGCCCAATTCGGCACCACCAGGGCCTCCCACTCTCCGTTCTCTCCACCAAGAACTCCCCCTTCCCTCCGTGAACCCATCCCCCTACTCAATTTTGATAGGGAACCACCGTAGCCCCAAATCCATCTTGCTCCCGAAGCTTCCCTCCACCGTGGAGCTCGCCGCCGGCGATATCCTCCACCTCCGACGACCCTACGACTACCGGAGTAACCACCTCGGCCCCCTGAATCCACTGGTGGCCTCAGCTTTCTGAACGGAGCCACCGTTCGCCGGCGATGATCGCCGGAGCCCCGCTCCACTCGGGCAGAGGAGGGAGACGATGCGGGCGACTGGTCAAACCTGACCAGTGGGCCAGGCGGGCCCATCGTCAGAGACCCAGCGCCGGTCCACGTGGTTAAGTGGAGGCGTAAAGCCTCAAGTACGCCTCCTCTGCACCGAAAGCGTAATCTCGTTTGAAACGTTTTCTTTTTCTATTTTTTTAAAAACAGATTTGACCAAATCTTTGACTGGCTATAACTTTTTAAATATAACTCCAAATGAGTTGATTCTTTTTCCTACCTTCCTCAAATTTGGTCTAGTTTATTTTAAGATTTATTTGAAAAATTTTCAAACAACTTTTTTGTACTGTTTTTGAAATGTGTGTTAATTCAAATATATTTTTAAATAGGATTTTGGGGAGAGAGAAGAAACTTTCAAAAGTTTTGGAGAGCACCTCACCCCTCCACAACTTAAAGGCAAGCATTCTGAACCCTGGCATAATGTTTTTGGTATGTTATTTGACACGTTTATAACACCACCTTATTTCAGAGGTCTTGTTATTTCATGTGACATGATCATTTGCATGGAAGCATATTAGTGATTTCCTTGCTGTTGGAAATGAATATAATTGTGATGGTAATCATCCTCATGTGCCTTGCATGCATGCCCGAAAGGAATCCGGGAAAGCCTCGGCCTTGGGTAGGCGTGAGCTTGTCGCCGGTCCCCGTCGGGACGGTTATGTCCGGTATGGCATGGTAAGGTATATTGAGTGGTGATTTTGTTGATTGAAATATATTTGTTTACATGTCATGCAGGGAACTTATAAACCTCCTGAGTCGACCGTAGACCGAGTCTTGTTTCCAGTAACCCCCATTCTTGCTATGTACTACCACTTGTCCTTGCCGCAGGTAGGGTATGGTTCAGTAAGTCGTCAACCCCTTTCAAGCACACACCGTACAGAGAGGCCATGGTGGAAGATATCGGTTGTAGCCGGTAGGCATGCCACCTGGTCCGGGGGCATGGGTGTTTCCGGTTGGGGCCGAGAGGGAAGGCCACCCCTTAGAGCGCGCGATATAAATTTGATCCCATGCTACGCGAGGTTGTAGCCTCCCCACTTAGAGTTTGCTTGACAGGTGTCGTGGGTGATTCCAGACACCGGTGAGTTAAGCTGGTGTGTGCAAGTTAGGCGTGTTTTCAACTAAAAGACCGTAGAACGGAATTAGTCCCGATGGACTAAAGGAATCCGTTACTCGTGGGTAAAGAGTACACCCTCTGCAGAGATAAAACCTATTCGAATAGCCGTGTCCATGGTTAAGGATTACAGTCTGGGATGGGTCAAGTGTTGGTCTTAGTGTCGGTCTTCGGAGAAGAAATTATTAAACCAGAACTTGGACCGTGACTTGTGACTTGTGAAGATTATGATTATTATCTTGTGATGGACTAACCCGTTGCATTATTTATATTATCGAGTATCCCTGGACGGTTCTACCTCCTGGTTATTCATTGTGATTAATTATCTTGTAAGCCCTTTATGTGGTGTCGCTCAGACGCCCGATTGCGGCATTTCTTTTAAAGCCCTTTATGTGGTGTCGCTCAGACGCCCGACTGTGGCATTTCTTTTAAAGCCCTTTATGTGGTGTCGCTCAGACGCCCGACTGTGGCATTTCTTTTAAGCCCTTTATGTGGTGTCGCTTAGACGCCCGACTGTGGCATTTCTTTTTAAGCCCTTTATATGGTGTCGCTTAGACGCCCGACTGTGGCATTTCTTTTAAGCCCTTTATGTGGTGTCGCTCAGATGCCCGACTGCAACATTTCTTTTAAAGCCCTTTATGTGGTGTCTCTCAGACGCCCGACTGTGGCATTTCTTTTAAGCCCTTTATGTGGTGTCGCTTAGACGCCCGACTGTGGCATTTCTTTTAAGCCCTTTATGTGGTGTCGCACAGACGCCCGACTGCGGCATTTTATTTCCCACTCCATTATTGCTTATTCATGTTGCATATAAATAACCTGCTTGCATGCATAAAAGATGTTTTATTTATGACTAACATGTGATCATAAAATTTTTCCGTGCATGATTATCAATTATATTATACCCGTGTTCCTAATGTTTGCGAGTACATTCAAAGTACTCACTAGCTTGTCCCTGGCTATTGTCTTGGCCAGATTGCTTGCTTGGAGAGGAGCGTGGCGATGACAGCCTCGAGACTTAAGCAACGGTGATAGCAGCCTAGCAAAGATAGGAGTTAACCTGGTCAGCTGTTCCCGTGGGAAATGGAGTCCCATAGATACTGATGTCTCACAAATCGCTTCCGCCATCAACCACTAGAAACCCAATTGTTGTACTCACAGGCCAGAATGGTCTTGTACTACATATTTTGTATTTTGCTTGAGATTTCTGTATCAAGTTGGAGCCTCATCAGCTAACAGTAATCCTGGGGCTGATGAGCACGACGGTCTTTTCTGGAAATTTATACCCGGAAAACCCGGTCATGACAGTCGGAGCCGCCAGAACGGGTGGAGTAGTCAGCATCTTCTTCAACTAGAGAAAAGCTTCGTCCGCCTTGTGGTTCCACTCAAAAAAAGTGCTCTTCTTCATGAGCTGGTATAAGGGGAGAGCTTTCTCGCCCAGCAGACTGATGAATCGGCTGATGGACGCCAAGCCACCGGTGAACTTTTGCACGTCCAGCAGTCGGCTGTGTACCTCCATCCTCTCAATGGCCTTGATCTTTACAGGGTTGCACTCTATGCCGCGTTCAGAGACCAGGAAGCCAAGGAGTTGGCCGGCTGGTACTCCGCAGACGCACTTCTCAGGGTTGAGCTTGATCTGGAATCGGCGTAGCTTCTCAAAGGTCTCCTTGAGGTCTTCTAGCAGTGTTCCACGCTTTTCCGTCTTCACCACCACATCGTCCACGTAGACGTGGGCGTTTCTGTCGAGTTGCTTGAGGAGGCACTTCTGCATGCAACGCTGAAAGGTGGCGCCGGCATTCCTCAAGCTGAACGTCATGGTGAGGTAGCAGAAGGCTCCAAACGGCATGATGAAGGCGGTCTTCAGTCTGTCAGCTGGTGATATCCTGAATATGCATCCAAAAAGCTCAATAGCTCGCATCCGGCTGTGGAGTCTATCACCTGATCAATTCTTGGTAAAGCAAACGGGTCCTTGGGGCAGGCCTTGTTGAGGCTTGTGTAGTCAATACACATTCGCCACTGCTTGTTCTTCTTTAGTACCAAGACAAGGTTGGCTAGCCACTCTGGAAAGAATACTTCCATACTGAAGCCGGCTGCTAGGAGTCGGGCTATCTCTTCTCCGACAACTCTTCTCTTTTCTTCTGATAGGTGGCGCAAGGGATGCCTGACCGGCTTTGCATGTCTTTGGGGGACCATGCGAAGATGTTCCGATTCTCACGGAGGAAATCGATGAGCTCGCCTTCCTATTTGCTGTCGAGGTTTGCGCCTACGACAGGGTACCTCTCTGGGTGCTCTGAATCCAAGGGTATCTTCTTTATCTCTTTGGCCGGCTTGAACGAACCGTCAGCCTCCGACTCCTTTGGGTTAGGAGAAACCTCTAGCTGCTTGCCGGCCATCGCCACAACCCAGTCAAGGAGCCGCTTCTCGGCCGCGATCACCAGGGACTCGGCCAGCCGACTACTCTCAGCCGCGCAGGCAGATGATTTCCGATAGTCGCCGGCTATGGTCAGAATCCCCCTGGAACTAGGCATCTTCATTTTGAGGTAGGCGTAGTGAGGGACCGCCATGAACTTGGCCAGGGCGGGTCGGCCAAGTAATGCATGGTATGGGCTCTCGAGGTCCACCACCTCAAACCAAACTGACTCTTGGCGGAAGTGATCTTTGTCTCCAAAGAGGACGTCCATCAGGATCTTGCCGATTGGTGAGCAGGAAAGACCAGGAACAATGCCGTGGAACACAGTCTGGCTGTTCTGAAGCTGTCTTTGCTTGATTCCTAACTTCTCCATAGTGTCCTTGTACAGAATGTTGATGCTGCTGCCTCCGTCTATCAGAACTCGCGAGAAATGAGCAGCTCGTCTATCCGTGGCAAAGGTGGCATCCAATACCAAGGCATAAGAGCCCGGCCTCGGCATCACCACTGGGTGATCAGCTCTGCTCCAGCTGATAGGCTTCTCGGACCAGTGCATGAACTCTAATGTCTCTAATGCTACTGCATTCACCTCTTGTCGCTGCAGCCGCCTGCTGCGTCGATCATCAGCCACGCTGGTAAATATCACGTAGGCCCCGTGCTCTTCGGGGTACTGGTCTTGTACTGCGCTGACTGGCCAGACAGTCGGCTACTGGGGTGGAGGCGGAGGTTGCTGCCCAGCAGGCGGGGGAGGTAGGAGGCCGTCTCCTTTGGCGATCCTGGTGAGCTAGTGGCACTTCCGGGTGGCGTGATTCGACGGCTTCGCGCCGCTATGGAACTTGCAAGGACCATCCAGAGTTTGCTCGTATGAGAAAGCCATCTTTCTGTCGCTTGGGTGGAGGCTGCCCATCCAGCTGCTGGTCTTCAACTGTCGCCACCTGCCGGCTACTGGAAGCCGGCTGCGGGGCCTTGCGCTTGTGGTCGTTCTGCTGTTGCCACCGACTGGCACCTCCTGCCGGAGTTCTAGGAGCCTGAGGGGCCACTTTGCCAGTCGCGCTAACTTGAATCTCCGCCTTCATGGAGGAGTCGGCCGTGGCATACTTGTCTGCTATGATCAGCAGCTCGTGGAGGGTTTCCGGCTCATTGCAGAGGAGCTTGTGCTTGAGGAGGGTGCCTTCTCTGCACCCGGCGGTGAAGTACTCGATAGCCTGCACCTCGTGAAAACCCTCGCAGGAGTTCCGAAGCTCGGCCCAACGCGTGAGGTAGTCGTGATTCGACTCGTTGGGGCCTTGCATGCACATGGAAAGCTGATGAGGCTTGGAAGGACGCTTGTACGTGCTTGCGAAGTTGCGGATGAATGCATCGGTGAAGTCGACCCAGCTGTTGATGCTGCGGGGCTTCAGTCTGTTCAGCCATGTCCAGGCCGTGCCCTGGAGCATGAGCGGAACGTATTTTACGGTGACACGCTTGTTGCCGTTCGCTATGTTGACAGCCATGGAGTAGTCAACCAGCCAGTCCTCCGGCTTCACGGAGCCGGTGTACTTGGGCGTGTCTCTTGGGAGCGTGAACCCTTTGGGAAAGGGCTCGTCTCGAATGCGGGGCCCGAAACAAGGCGGACCCAACTGGTCTTCTTCTTCCAGCGCCAGGGATCGGTGAAGTCAGTCGATCCGGTGGCGGGCGTCGTTTTCTCCGACTCTCTCTCGGCGGACAAGGCGGTCGCCAAGAGTCGGATGGTCAATAGGCGGCAGGGAGACTCGCCTTTCCTTGCGAGGAGGAGGAGGCGGACAGTCGTCCCGTCGTTCCACTGCTCTCGGGCGGCCGTCTTGGTCGCGCTTGATGGTAATGTGAGTCCGACTGTGGCTGACAGCCGTATCCTTGTCTTTCCTTCCTCGAGCGCCGCCAGTCGGCGTCCGAGATGTCGCGCCTTGATCTCAGCGAAGGTCGTCGTTTTGCCGCTACGGCGCCTCCGAGCGGCAGCCGGCCTCGTTCTGCGCGGCAGCCGCGTCGAGGAGCCGCTGGACTCGCTGCATCATTAGGCGGCGCTCTTCGCCCTCGAAGTTGGCCACCTCGTCCGCCACCGCCTGGGCGGCTTGAATGTTCTCCACAGGCGTGGCGTACACAGGGTGATTTGCCCCGAATAGGTTGGCGATGGCCACGCCGCGCTGCTGGACCACGCCAAGGCGTCTGGGCCCAGCTGGGGCCGGCGAGCCACCCACGACGCGATCCATCTCACGCTGGTAGGCTTCTGGCAAGCGTCTCATGCTAGCCAGCTTCTTCACGCCTTCGACGAGCTGAAGGTGGCGCGCCTCCAACATCTCCGCGTCAGCGTCTTCCGGAATGGGCGCAGTCAGGTCTTGAAGTGCCATGCCAAGTGGGTCATGCACTCCTCTGCCGGGAGGCTCGTCATGACCGATGACGAGCACCTCGGTGACGGTGCTTCCGTCGCTCTCCGCACGAGGGAGAGGCTCGTCGTAGACCACCATGTTGGTGGGGAACGCGTCGAGCGACGAGGTGTCGGAGTCGACCAGCATCGGGTCGGTGGAGCCTACAGACTCCAAGTCCACGGCAGGCTTGCCAGCGACGTGAAGTTGGTCGAGGAGGCCCGCGAGGAGGCTCTCGGGGCCGCCCGTGCCTGCGTTGGATGCAGGTTTGTCAGAGAGGCAAACCTCGCCGACAAGATCGGCGAGGCAGCTGGCTGCGCAGGCGATCTCAGCACCGTGCAGCGCGTCAGCGCAAACTTCGTCTGGCGTGCCGGGCTGGCTGCGATCACTAGGGAGAAAAAGGGTTCCCGTCCAGAGCAGGTCTCTGCACGATGGTGTACCAGGCCCCACGGTGGACGCCAAATGTCGAGGGTTGGGTGCGACATATGCCAAAGGATGGCATATCATGGTGGGGGCGAGTAGAACGTCGCCGGTGCCTGGAAACGGGATAAGGTGAAGACATGCACGCCGGCGAATCTTACCCAGCTTCAGGGCTCTCCGGGGAGATAATACCCCTACTGCTGTTCTACGAGGTCTCCGCATGATCACTATGGCAAAGTGTTTACACGGTTGCTCCTTGAGCTGTTTCCTGGAGGTAGGAGAAGGCAAGGCTAGCTCTGTCTTTCCTATATGATCTGGTCTAGTGCTAATGGATTCCAACCCTTTGCATGGATGCCCTGGGGGTTTATATAGGCCTACCCCCAGGGGTACAATGGTAATCCGGCTGGGCACGGGCCCAGCCGTCAGTCTCTCTAGCCGCCGTCTTATCCGCCGACTCCTAGGGCCCACCGACTGGTGGGCCCCGCCGACTGGCTCGGTACAGAGCCAACAGGCCGTGTCCGCCGCGGGCGGGTCTTGCCGGCTGTAGATTACTGTTGTCGTGCCTCTAATGACGCAGGCTCGGTCATGAGGTCGTGGCGACAGCTCCGCCGTCTGGCGGGCGATCATTGTGGCCACTACTTGTCATGTCTGATTATTGGCACGTGGGGCCCGTGGGAGGGGCCGACCGACTTCTGGTGGCCGACTCCCATCCGGGCCGACTGGTGGTGGTTTTGTCGTCTTTCATACGCTCGCCGACTGCTGGGACCCATCATCCCTGGGTCGTACCAGCAGGCCGTTGTGGGCACAGGGCTCCGCCCCCTGGGGCTGATGTCAGGGCCGGCATGCCAATAGTGTCGCGCCGTGCGGAGATCTCCGCGGGTATGGCATACTGTAGCCACGCCTGCCCTTGGAAAAGGGGTGGGAGCGGACCTTACTGTGGCCACTCCCCGTCCCGTCCCTCTTTATGAGGGCATGGAGGTTGTTGGCGTCGCGGGCCGACTCCCCAAGGCCGGCTTCTCTGGAAGTCGCCAGTCAGGAGTCGGCTCATCCTGAAGTCGTCCCTAGGACTCGGCCGTGAGTGGGCAGCCGGCCGCCTCACTGCCGACTCTCAGAAGGCGGCTCTTCGTCCTGGGATCTCGAGGGCGCAGCCTGCCTCAATGTCTTGAAAGGTTCTGGTCCTGGGTTAGCCTACCCGTGGCCCATTACTCCGACAATTTATATCTTTAATCAATGTGTACAACAGTCTTGTACGTGTAGTTTCACTCTCCATCGGTGGTCTCTCACACATGCTCACATACTCTCTCCCGATATAACCATCCCTCCCTCTCGTAACCATTTACGACTGTTTTCACTAACCTTTATCACAAGCACTCTTCCTCTCGCAAGCATACACACGCACAATCCCCATCGAACCTTTCTATATACATAGACCTGCCTACGTGTCTCCTGTATGCACATTATCTTTAGGAATGTCTCTCACGCATTGTCTCACACCTCTCTTCCTAATCGATGAGTATGATTCTAGAAGAGCATTTTGTAGGATGCCCCTTAAAGTTAGGTTGGATGAATATTAATATCAGAGATAAAGGGGTTACCTTAGTCCGAGAACCTAGAGTTACAAATCCTAGCTGTCTTTGTCACTGGACATAGAGTCCTTCACAATTATGCTTTCTTTGTCTTGTACAACTAGTCATCCATGGGTCTCCCTAAATGCGTCACGGGCTGACCAATGCGGCGCAGGACGGAACCGAACGAAGGGCCTCACCTCGACCCACCGGACCAACTCCCCCTGAGGGAGTCCTGGACTAAGGGGTCCTTGGGCGTCCGGCCTGTTATCCATGGGCCGGACTAATGGGCTGTGAAGACATGAAGGCCGAAGACCGCACCATGTCTGGATTGGACTCTACTTGGCATGGAAGGCAAGCTTGGCGACCGAAGATTCCTTCTTATGTAATTGACTCCATGTAAACCCTAGATCCCCTCGGTGTCTATATAAACCGAAGGGGATAGTCCGGAAAGGGGACCACATATACTCATTACCATATTCACACAGGCTAGACTTCTAGGGTTTAGTCATTACGATCTCGAGGTAGATCAACTCTTGTAATACTCATATTCATAAAGATCAATCAAGCAGGAAGTAGGGTATTACCTCCATAGAGAGGGCCCGAACCTGGGTAAACATCGTGTCCCCCGTCTCCTGTTACCATCGATCCTAGACGCACAGTTCGGGACCCCCTACCCGAGATCCGCCGGTTTTGACACCGACATTGGTGCTTTCATTGAGAGTTCCACTGTGCCGTCGATGAAAGGCTCGATGGCTCGCCTTGTCGTTAAAGACAACTTTACTTCAGGGGTAGTTTGGCCCCGGGCCAAACCCTCTGGCTGGGCGACTTTACTATGATCGCTCGTTCAGCCACGGAGCCGACGATGACCTCTCGGGCCATCGAAAATCCCCTTTGCATCAACTCTGAGCACTCCAAGCAGATGGATTCGGTTGAGTTTTCGTCCTTAAACGAGCTCCTAGATCGCATCGCTGCTTTGGGAATCGTCACAGATTACGTTCAGATCGGGCCTAAAACCGATCAGGGAGAAACCGAAACTCCACCGGTCACCCACCAGATTGCGGTAGTCGTGGAGCAGGACGGCGAGTCTTCTTCTATATTGAAGATGGACTATGTTTGGACCGCCATTCACAAAGAGCCGGGTACTCACCCGTGAAGGGACGCAACCAGCCCTCCGAACATAGCATTAGACGGCGGTTCCAAACAATCAGAAGATATTCCGGAACCCGGACTGTCTAGTCCGGAAGGTCGTCGGACTCCAGACAACCAGCTAGGTCGGGGTTCAGATTTAATTCCACCCACCCACCCGGACATATAGCTTCTCATGAGCATAAAACAACAATCTCAGGAGAAGGTATACCACTTTTGGGCCAGATTCCTCCTTGTAAAAGATTGACGTGACGAGGACGCAATATCAGCGTTCTTCAAAAACTGTGCGGACGAAGGAATCCTCAACGCCATCAATCACCGCCGCATACTAAAATTCGCTGATTTAGCAACCATTGTACAAAAATACAACGCGATGGAGAGCGTTTGGAAAACTCAGGCAGCTCGCTGGGAACCGTCGGTTCCAGCTCAACTCCCCCTACAGGTGAAAAGGGCGCACCTTCATGTCACGCCTAGCCCGACAGTCAAGAAACACAAAACCGCTACTTGGCACGACACCGTTCTGGAGGGGTGGCTCGATGGCCCATGCAAAATACATACAACACCAGATACAGTGGCAACCCACAACCTTAGAGCATGTTGGATACTACGACATGTAGCCAAGAGCGGTGAGGACATCCTTATCAGGGACAACCAAGAACGGCATCCCCCAGAAGACGATCACCCAGGAGTATTGACAGTCTTTGAGACATTCGCTTCAAACAACAATCGCAAAAGGGCACTTCGTGAGCTCGCCGAAGTCTGCCAAATTACTACAATAAACCCTTCGAACGACACGGCCATAACATTTAACGCCGGTGACGAACCAAAGTACAGAACAGTACGAACGCCAGCCGCATTAGTACTCAGTCCCATCGTGGGCGGGTTAGGACTTACCAAGGTCCTCATGGATGGTGGCAGCGGATTAAACCTCATTTATGAGGACACACTCCATAAAATGGAAATAGACAGGAGCTGCATCAAGCAAAGTAACACAACACGGTGCGCAGGCAAGATCACACTTGACGTGGTATTCTGCATGCCGGAGAACTATGGGTCCGAAGAAATAACTTTCCAAGTGGCCCCTTTCAGCAGCGGATATCACGCCCTTCTGGGGCGGGATGCTTTTACACGCTTCCAGGCCATACCCCATTACGAGTATATGAAGCTCAAAATGCCCGGACAAAATGGTGTAATCACTGTCGTCAGTGATCCGGACATAGCACTCCGCGCTGAAAACAAAACTGCATCCCTGGCCTTGGAGGCGCTATCCGAAGCCCTCGCGGCCGAAGAACTAACCGCACTCCGCTCCATGGTGGATAGGGACGACGTGATCCTCGACAAACGCCCTAAATCCACTTCCTTCAAACCAGCAGAAGAAATAGTTAAATTCCAGGTCCACCCAACGGACCCCAAGAAGATAGCATCTATCAGAGCTCAACTGGATCCAACAGTTGACGCCGCACTACGAGAATTTCTGTGCGAAAACTGGGACATATTCGCCTGGCACCCTTCAGATATGCTAGGGATCCCACGCGAGCTGACTGAACATAGCCTCAATATATTAAAGGGGTTTAAACCAGTTAAGCAAATACGGCGGCGCTTTTCCAAACCCAACCGACAAGCCATGGGGGAGGAGCTGGCCAAACTCATCAAGGCCTGATTCATTAGAGAAATCAAACATCCAGACTGGCTGTCAAACCTGGTGACGGTACCAAAGAAGGACAAATCCTGGTGCCTGTGCGTCGATTTCAAAGACCTCAACAAAGCCTTCCCTAAGGATCCCTTCCCCGTCCCCCGCATTGATCAAATCATCGACGCCACCGCATGACACGACTCACTATGTTTCCTCGATGCATATTTCAGATACCATCAAATCAAAATGAAGGAGTCCGATCAAGCCACAACAGCATTTATCACCCCATATGGGCCATTCTACTTCAACACCATGCCCTTTGGGCTGAAGAACGCCGGCGCCACATATCAACGCATGATTCAAACATGCCTAGAGAATCAGATTGGCAAAATAGTAGAAGCTTGCGTTGATGACATTGTCATCAAAACAGGAACGTGGAAACACTAATAGACGACTTACGTCTTACATTCGACAACCTCAGGGCATATGACATTAAGCTCAACCCGGAAAAGTGTGTCTTGGGCGTCCCTGCTAGAAAACTGTTGGGCTTCATTGTTTCCAACAGAGGAATCGAAGCAAACCCAGCCAAAATCCGAGCTTTGTCGCAATTGGCTAAGCCAACAGACCTTAAACAAGTTCAAAAACTTGCAGGTTGTGTGGCAGCTCTAAGCCGCTTTATCTCCAGATTAGGAGAAAAGCCACTGCCACTCTATAACCTTCTATGACGAACCGACCACTTCGAGTGGACGGACGCGGCAATAGCCGGACTGGAAGAAATAAAAACCCTTCTGGCGAGCAATCCGATCCTGGCAGCACCAAAAGTCGGTGAACCGATGTCATTATACATATCGGCAACACATCAGGTGGTGAGCATCGTACTCGTCGTTGAACGAGAATAGGACGGACATAAATTCCCGCTTCAGAAGCCAGTATACTACGTATCTACTGTCCTTACACCATGCAAATCCCGGTACCCTCATTATCAGAAAATAGCATATGCGGTCTTCATGGCATCCCGAAAGCTCCGTGACTACTTCTAGGAATGTTCGATCACGGTGGCCTTCGAAGTACCACTCAATGACATTATAAACAACCGCGATGCTACGGGCTGAATTGCCAAATGGGCCATTGAGCTCCTGCCATTTGACATTACATATAAACCACGTCGAGCTATCAAATCCCAAGTACTGGCCAACTTCATCGCTGAATGGACAGAGGACGGACTCCCTAAAGAGTACGACACATACTCCAATTGGGTCATGTACTTTTACAGCTCCAAAATGCTGGCAGGGTTAGGAGCGGGTGTCCTTTTAACGTCCCCTACTGGAGACGTCATCCAGTATGTTCTCCAAATACTATACACAGACTCCAATAATGCAGCCGAATACGAGGCCTTATTGCATGGTCTCCGGATGGCTGTTTCCATGGGCATACAATGCCTAGAAGTGCGCAGGGACTCAAACCTTGCAATGTCTCAAATAAATGGAGATTTTGACGCTAAAGATCCGAAGATGGCAGCGTATCATAATGCGGTCATAAAAATGTCGGCCCGGTTCGAGGGGCTCGAGTTCCATCATGTGGCTCGAGAAAGTAATCAAGCAGCGAATGTTCTTGCTCGTATGGGCACTAAGCGCGACCCCGTCCCACCTAATATCTTCCTAGAAAGGCTTTTTATGACATCCGTGGTGTGGCAGGGGGAAAACGGAAATACTAGTCCGGACCCAAACATAACCCCAGATCCCGGAAATACCGACATAACACCGTCGGTGCATCTCATCATGGCAGTCATTGCCCCATGGACCGAACCCTTCCTGGCCTACCTTAATAGGAAGGAGCTTCCTGAGGTCCAGAATGAGGCCCGCTGCATTGTCCGACGCTCAAAGGCCTACAAGGTTCATGATGGAGAGCTCTACAAGAAAAGCGCCACCGGAGTCCTTCAATGATGTATATCCGAGGAAGAGGGGCGACAGCTATTGGCTGAAATTCACGCTGGGCTCAGCGGTCACCACGCCGCAGCTCGGGCCCTTGTTATCAAGGCCTTCCGTACAGGGTTTTATTGGCTGATGGCCCGAGCGGACGCACAGGCCTTGTCCAACGTTGCGTCGGATGCCAACTCTTTGCCAATCAAAGCCATATGCCCCCACGGCCCTACGAACAATGCCCATCACTTGGCCTTTCGCGATCTGGGGACTTGACATGGTTTGTCCCCTTAAAGGGGGAAGCCATAAGAAAAAATATCTGTTGGTTATGGTGGACAAATTCACTAAGTGGATAGAGGCTAAACCGGTCAAAATGGCTGAGTCCGGCCCGGTGATAGACTTCATATCCAATGTTGTGCACCGTTATGGTGTCCCACACAACATCATCACGGACAACGGCTCCAATTTCACAGCCGACGAGGTCAAAACCTGGTGTACTAATCTGGGTATTAAACTAGATTACGCCTCCATCTACCACCCACAAACCAACGATCAAGTCGAACGCGCCAACGGTCTTATTATTAGCGGCATCAAGCCCAGATTAGTGCGGTCTTTGAAAGAATCAGACAAGCACTGAGTTGAGGAGCTTGACTCCGTACTCTGGGGGCTGTGGACCACGCCCAACCGTACTACCGGGTACACACCTTTCTTCATGGTGTATGGTGCAGAGGCCGTATTGCTCTGCGATATCATTCACGACTCACCTAGAGTGCGTATGTACGAAGAGAGATAAGTCGAGCTTGATCAACAGGACAGCCTGGATGCCCTGGAGGAGGAACGCGATGTCGCAAAAGCCCATTCAGCAGTTTACCAATAGCAGGCTCGAAGATATCAAAGCAGAGAAGTACGGGCCAAGACTTACAACGTTGGTGAACTCGTTCTACGCCTCCCGAAGAAGAAAAAGGACAAACTCAAGCCCAAATGGGAGGGTCCCTTCATAATTGACGAAGTTCTCGCTGGAGGAGCGTACCGTCTTCGCGATGCATGAGACAATCGCCTCGAGCCGAACCCCTGGAACACGGACAGACTCCGGAGATTCTACGCCTAGCGCTACACCCCTTGTTCGTCTCCTCCTCCACTGTAGTTTCTATTATTTTTTCTCTCTTTTCCGATTACTTTCTTCTTTCTCGCTTTAAAGCTTCGGTGCCGCTAGAGCGCACACCATTGGCACATACATCTTTAAATATGTACGCCACTTGTACCTGGGGGCTTCTCGGATAGAAGTTCTTGTCATCCCTTGAGCATCAAGCTCCTCACATATGAGTTTTTCCATATGTACCTTTTCTTTGCCATTATATGCATCGGTATGACTTAAGTTTTGGCCAAGCTGGGTTGCCTGGCTCCTGTGCTTATGCCCTACGTTCCCGTTAGTTCGGCTAGGGCATAAAGGGAGCACCTCTGTGATTGTTACCGTCGGGTCATCCGGATGTGTACCTCAGACTGGGTGAAGCCGAAAGCTAGCGTTCTTAAGGGAATATTCGGTCGGTGAATTAAAGATGTTTTTTAAACTCACTCCATTGCGCACTCCCAGAAGTTATACAAACCGTGGTGCTCACATCACAATTCGGACATGCGCATTAAATGCATGCACACCCAGGGAAAGGAACCCTTAACGGAACTATTCTCCCTAGAAGATGTTTCTTATGATATCAATGTAATATAACATAGCTAGCCGGATACAACTTGTCGGTTCAAGCAACTATGACCCCTACGCCTAGTTTTCCAAGCATACCCTGGCCTATTCGGCTGCGACAGTATTCGGAAACACTCCGCACCTTCGGGACCGGAGGTTGAAGCAAAAAGGTCTGCCATGACAAATGATATACAATTCAGCTAGATGAGGAAAGTACACAGTCACATGGACTCGAAAACCTCCTCCTCTACACCTTCCAATAGGCAGTCTAACTTACAATCCTGTTGGGAATATTTGCCGGCCACCTCTACTTGGTCATATACTAAATTAACGGGAATTTCTTCGCCATTTGACCCTGGCGGTCCAACACGAGCCATGTGATTAGGATCTATCTTGGTATATATATCGCGTCTTCACCATGGCCCAGGCCTCTCACACACCCTCTCGGCATGCCAATATCTTCCACAGCCGGATATGCCGCCACGCTCCCTTGAACAGCTCTACCAGCTTCTCCATTCTTCCTGGAGGGGGGTCGGATGGCCATAGAGCCTTGGCTACACTCCGCATCGCCTGCCGAACTTGCTCGTGCAACTGCGATAGCCCTTGCAGAAGATCACTCGATGATCCAGACACCTCCTCTTCGGGGCGGTTCGTCAAAACACCTGCAATTACAGCTATATCAGCTACTGTTACCTCCAAAACTATTATAAAACAACAGTGGCCACATACTAAATATGCCGCCTCGCAGCTTCTTGTTCTCCTTCACAGAGTCAGCTAGCTGAGCTCGCACATCTTTCAGTTCTTCGCCCAGTTTGGAGTTCGAGTCCTAGAGTTGCTTTTTCTCTTGAACGACTTTGGTTAATACACGCTCGCCCGCTGCTAGTAACTTTTTGGCTCTGTGTTCTTCGCTTCGAGCGGCGTCCAGCTACTCTCATACTTGGTCTAATGGCCGAACACAAATATTAGTACCCAGATTCGCACTATCGGTGTATCATTATGAATTTTCGATAGAAGGAAACATTACTGGGAGATGCCTTGTATTTCTCCAGTTCGGCATTGGCAGCAAGCAGCCGGCGCTGACACTTTTCCAGCTCCTGAGCTAGCTAGGTGTTCTTCTTCGTAAGCACCTGGTCATACGTTGATCCTTAAATCAATTGTTTCAACTCCTTTAAGTCTCGGGGGCTACTGGCATATGGTTATCATAGTCAGAAAAAAACAAATTTACCTACACATCTTTCAAATGTTGCTTTGTGGCCCTGTTAATCCCATCTCGAGCAGCTCGAATGTATGCATCAGCCGAGTTGAAGGCGTTAAACGACTCTTCTGAAAAGCGAGGGTCTTGTAAAATGGCCCGGCGGCGCCGATGATTCATCGCACTGTCCACTTCTGAGTTGGTGACGGATACATCATCTGAGTCCTCGGCCGGAGGACGGTCCGGCTTCGCCTCCGCATCAGCCCCTGTCTTCATGATAGGATTTGAATCCTGGCTGCGTGTCACATCCCTAGCTAGTCATTGCTTGTCCTTGCATCAATCATCTTGCATCATGTTTAAATTCATGAAAGTTGAATTGGGGAAAGTGGAAAGCCTCAGAAATCATTTCAAAAAAATGATCAACATTAAAAATTGCTTAAATAACCCAAGAAAATGTTCCTGTTAAGCTATAAAAATATTGGCAAGAGGTAAAATTCAAACCATTATTTTTGGAGTCACAGAAATATTTATTTTGGGCATTTGAGTTAATCCAATAATTATTTGCATTGGATTTATATATGTGATATATAAACTATATGTCCAATAATTCTGATAATTGTTGAGGGGCTTTGGAATAATCCATTTAGTGCCTGCAAAAATTGTCAGAAGAAGAAAAATTAGTTTGGTTCAAAAACCAAATCTAAACAAATGTCAGAAATAGAAAACAGAAACTATAATGAAGGAAAGAGAGAGAAAGTTTTACCTGGGCTTCTTACCTGCAGCAGAGTCGGCCCAGCTCCTGTTCTGGCCTAGCCCACCAGGGGCTCCCCGGTCATCTTCCTCCTTTGACAGAAGGACAGCGCGTGTGTGGCCGCCGCGCGCGAGCACACGCCCCGCCACCTCCTACTTGCCGCCGATCTTCTGGACGCCCTGGACGCCGACACGCACCCCCTAGAAACCTCTCACTCTCTCCCGTGCTTCTCCCCACCTCTGCTCTCTCTCCCTCTCGCGGCCCGAGCCCCGAGCGCTCGCGCGCCTCGACGCGACCACCCCTACCTCGTCTTTGTCGTTCGGCCGCCGAGATCGCCGGCGACCTCCCGTCCTCATCAGCCCCTCCCCGATCTCACCAACTCGCTCGTCGTGTTCTACGTGAGCTTTTGATCATCCTCCCCCTCTCTGTTCTGTCTCTTGCACTCCGTAGCCACCATGCCCCTCTCGCCCGACAGCGCCTGCACTCGCCGCCGACAGGACTCCGACGACCATTTGGTACGGGCGTCGTGTCCAACACACTTGCTGCCTCGCGTAGCCGATGTAGGGGTCACACACGCATTTCGACGGCCACTGTTTACGTGAGCTTTTGATCATCCTCCCCCTCTCTGTTCTGTCTCTTGCACTCCGTAGCCACCATGCCCCTCTCGCCCGACAGCGCCTGCACTCGCCGCCGACAGGACTCCGACGACCATTTGGTACGGGCGTCGTGTCCAACACACTTGCTGCCTCGCGTAGCCGATGTAGGGGTCACACACGCATTTCGACGGCCACTGTTTCTACATCACCGTGAACACCCGAGCTCCGGCCGCCGCCCGACTCGTCGCCGTCGTCGTTTTCGGCCACCCCAGCTCCGTCCAAGGCCACCGTTGGATGTGCCACACCGTCAGCTACCCATAGCGTCCACTTGCGCTTCGAACCGTGGCCGGAGCAGCGCTTCCGATGCTCTCTGCCGTGTTCGGCCACGCTGGCGGCTAAACGCCGGCAGGTTGACCCCTTTGACCGAAGGGGTTTGACCCCGTCTGACCAGGGGTTTGAATCCTCTCTCTCACTGACATGCGGGCCCCGCCTGGCTAACTAAGTTAGTTAGTAATAATCTTGTTTAGGTTAGTTAGGTTAGCGGCTGACATGTGGGCCCTCGCCCCTATTAATTAGCTAAGTGTTAAATTAACTTAATTTTAAACCCACAGTCACTGACGTGTAGGTCCAGGGACTAATAAGCCTAGATTAACTATTAGTTAGTGCTAATTAACCCTGTTAGTTGATTGATTCACTAAATAGTGGACCCCACTGGTCAGGTTTGACCTGGACCGATGCCTGTTGACTGCTGACGTCACCCTGACACAGTGCTGACGCAATAATGTAATTTCTAGATTAAAAACAATTCTGGAAATCCCTGAAATTGCTTTAAACTTCTAAAAATCATAGAAAATCAACCCTAACTTGGAATTAAATAAATTATATATGAAAAATTATCAGAAAAATATGAAGAATCTGTTTATGCCATGCTCATGCATGTTTGAGCAAGTTAACATCACCAACTAAGGACAATTCATGTTTATGGAATATATGGTATGTAGTTTTGGAGTTGGAATTTGCTATATGTTTGAATTCCACTTCAATTAATATGACTAACTGTTGCATTAGGTGAATTCAGTACCTTAACATGCCATGATCATACATCATTTTTGTTGCATTGCATTGATTGTGTTCCCTCTTGTTTGCCGGTAATTGTCCCCTCTCAGTAGATTCCGGTAACTCGACCCCTCTCGACTTATTAATCCACTCGATCTCTGTCCAGGAGTTGCAACTAGTTTCTGGTGTTTGTAGGTAGTGTTAGTAGTCTACCAAGTGGCACCCGGTACAGGTGGGCTTGGGACAGACTAGGCACAGTGGCCCGGTGTACCAAGTGGCACCCGGATGGTGGGCTTGGGAACCCTGTACACATCGTTTGGGGCCGTGAGCGACACCCCGGCCGGATCTCCTTGCGGATGGAACCCGAATAGGCGATAAACCTGGACGAGAGACTTGTGTGGTTAGTTAGGTCGTGGCCGACACCCTTGGTAGGCTTCCGCTTGAAGGTTGTCGAGATACACGACGTGTACATGGTGATAAGTGGTGAGAGCGTGTGTGAAGAAGTACACCCCTGCAGGGTTATCATTATCTATTCGAATAGCCGGATTCCTCGGATATGGAAACTTGGACCCCTTGCATAGTTCATAGACAAGTGAAAGTGGATACTCTAAAATGCGCAAGATAAGCGTGAGTGCTAAGGATGGCGTTCTCATAGGGAGACGGGAGCGGATCCATAGTGGTGTATTGGTATGGTGAATTTGTGGACTCGTGTGCGCCACCTCAAAAGAGTTACTTGTAGTCGTAGTTCAGGATAGCCACCGGGTAAAAGCTGGCTTGCTGCAGTTAAACTCCACCACCCCTTTCTTGATACTGATGCATATGTAGCTAGTTCTGATGTAAGTCTTGCTGGGTACATTTGTACTCACGTTTTCTTAATTTATGTTTTTGCAGAGAGACTTCAGTCTCGCTAGTAGTTCCACATGGACTTCGTAGTTTAGCTTGTTACCTCAGCTACGATCTTGTGCCCTCGGCAGGATCTGGTAGATAGTCAGGCTTCTCATCCTTTTTCATTTGTAGAAGTCTGTACTCAGACATGTTAAGCTTCCACATGTGCTTTGACTTGTATGCTCTGAATGTTGGGTCATGAGACCCATGTTTGTTTTATCGGCCTCTTCGGAGCCTAATGAATAAATACTCTGAGTCGTAGAGTCTTGTTGTGATGCCATGTTGAATTGGACATATTGAGCATATTGTGTGTATGACTGAAATGCTTGGTATGTGTGGGATCCGACAACCTAATTGTTTATCCTTGGTAGCCTCTCTTATGGGGAAATGTAGTCTTGTGCTTCCATGAGCCATAGTAGTCCGCTACATCCTGGTTCACCAGAGTCCTGCTAGCCCAGCACTACTCCTCCGGAACACTTGACTGGCCGGCATGTGATTCACTTCGTTCCTGTGTCTTTCCCTTCGGGGAAATGTCACACGGTGACATCCTAAGTCCTGCCTAGCCTGCTACAGCCCGGTTCACCGGAGTCCTATTAGCCCAGTGCTACAGCCCGAATTCGCACGCTGCTGACCGACATGCTCGATGTTGATTCATGTATGCCTGTCCCCATAAGTTAGTGCCACTTTGGGTTCACGACTAGTCATGTCGGCCCGGGTTCTCTGTCATATGGATGCTAGCGACACTATCATACACGTGAGCCGAAAGGCACAAACGGTCCCGGGCCATGGTAAGGCGACACCCGTGGGAATACCGTGCGTGAGGCTGCAAACTGATATGAGGTGTTACTGGCTAGATCTATGTGACTTGGAATCAGGGTCCTGACTGCGTTGGTATCAGAGCCAGGTTGCCTGTAGGATTACCAAGCCAAGCTGGTTGAAGTCGTGTCTAGAAATGCTTTAGTTATATAAGGGAATTGATTGTGGATGGGAACGTAAGGCTCTTTTTACTCCTTATCCTCATGACCTTCTGATCTGAGTCATCTTATCTTTTCTACGTGGTTAAGAACTAGGCTTCTCTTCTATCTCTCAGGATGATGTGTTACTAAACTGTAGTTGCCTAGGATTGTTGAGTTCATGCCTCAGTTCAGTTCCTACTACTTCCATATGTTCATAGCTGGCCTCAGAACCTTGATATTATGATGTTGGGTGGTTATGCCACCATTTTTGCAGGATGTCTCAAATCATTTTGAGCATTTACAGCCGTTATGCTGTCCGAGTCATCCCAGGTCTCTAAACAGTCTGTTACATCTGCAAATCCCTTTCTTCAGTTCCCGATGTTTCTTTGGGCCAGTTTAACCACACTAATCGGTGAGTTGAGGTACTCCATTGCCTCAACATATATGTTGAAGCCATTATTATGACCCTAGGCGTCTTAGGGAACCACCCAGTAATTTTGCAATGCTTTATATTCCTAGTGTGATGATTCTGGCCATCATTCTCGAAAGCATCCCGTGATGTTATTAGTTAGTAGGTATTCTATTCCTGGGTTTTGAACACGAGATTCACTCCACTCACCTCCTGTTGATAGTGTTTGCTAGTTCCTTTACAATATTAGTACCCTTTTTGATAATCCTCGAGGTCCGTGGTATTTCCTTCTTCCAAATACCATGAACTGCTTATGGCAGAAGTTCTTTTGAACCAAAAGATCACAACCACAGTGCTCTTGATGAGTTCTCCATTTTATATTGTGAATCTGCCAGTTCTACCCTTTCTGCATGGGTTATCCGAAAGAAATGTTGAGCTTTGCTCGACATACTAATCTATGCATCCACAACTCAGAAAAACATATATTCCTTTGAGTTGTCTCTCTTTAGTTGTATTCTAACCTTTGTCTATCAATTTTTGGTCAAGAATAGTTTTGCATTCATTTTATCGATGCCTATTATTCTTGTGGTCCATCAAGCCATTCTATTCTGGAATGACTAGGAGAAACAAACTCCAGTACCTTGTCCATTTCTACGATTGGGTCAAAGTAGTTGTGCTCCGCAGATCAAAATGTCAATCCAGCTTTTGCTCTATTCTACCTTGGAGTGTAACCATCTTTATGTCAGGAATGTCATGAGAATTGCACCGCCTCTTATGAACTCTTGACGCAGTGATACTTCTCTCCATCATTATTCATTCCTCGGTCCCGTGTTGTTGTAGCCGAAATGCCGACAAGTGAACCATGATGTGTGAAATCAATACTCCTAGCAACTTTGTTGCTTGGTAGTTATGGACATTATTATCATTCTTAGCGTGTTGGTTATCGAATCAGTATTCTAGGATTGATTGTGCTACCTTGTCCTTATTTCTGGCGCACTCTTAGATCTTGGAGTTAGGATTGAATTCCTTGCTTATTTGATCATATCATCCTGCCCTGAAAAGAAAGATTGTTCTCGAGCTTAGTGACATATCGGTGGTTCGTGATTTTCCGAAGATCTTCTCGGAAGTGTTACCTGGTTGTCCCCTGAACGCCATGTTGGGTTTGATCAAATTGGTTTTCTTATGAATCACCCCTTCTCCAAGAATCTGTGTTGGATATCCCTGAACTAGTTCATTGAGCTAGACAACAACTTGGAGAGTTGGAAGGTAGAAGCTTCGCTTAACTTAGTTCATCTCTAAGGGATATCTTCTGTGTGTACGTGTTGAAGAAAGATGATATCTTCATCGATTGGTCCTCGTGATTAGTTGTTGGATCTATTGCCTTGTCAAAAATTTGACTTGAGTATGGGCTATTGTCAGGTTAAATCAGAACCAACGATGTTCGTAATGTTGTCTTACTCGTGGTTGCTCCCTTGAGCATACACCACTTTATAAGGAAATATAAATCACAACTTTATTATTGCCTCTAGAACATATTTCCTTCAGTCTCCCACTTGCACTAGAGTCAATAATCTAGTTCACATCGTTATGTGATTTAACACCAATAGTTCACATCTCCATGTGACTAACACCCAAAGGGTTTACTAGAGTCAATAATCTAGTTCGCATCGCTATGTGATTAACACCCAAAGAGTTATCATGTTTTGCTTGTGAGAGAAATTTAGTCAACGGGTCTACCACATTCAGAGCCGTATGTATTTTGCAAATTTTCTATGTCTACAATGCTTTGCACGGAGCTACTCTAGGTAATTTCTCCCACTTTCAATATGTATCTAGATCGAGACTTAGAGTCATCCAGCTCGGTGTCAAAGCTTGCATCGACGTAACTCTTTATGATGAACTCTTTGTCACCTCCATAACCGAGAAACATTTCCTTATTCCACTAAGGATATTGTCAGATCACGGGTTCCGACAAAACCCTCGAGGTTCGAACACTCGGGTGCGCGCGAAGGCAAAGGGCCACCTTTGTGGTGTAATCCCCTACTCTAGTGTGGTGGTGGTGGATTGCCTCTTGGGCTGATGATGAACAGTACAAGGGGAAGAACAGCCTCGCGAGGTGAGGTGTCCTTGTGCTTGGTGTGCATGTGTGCTTGAGGATCGGAATCCCATGCCTCCCTATGGTGGTGGCCAGTCCTATTTATAGAGGCCCTGGTCCTCTTCCCAAATATTGAGCGGGAAGGGATCCCACAATGGCTAATTTGAAAGGGGACAACTAGTACAAGCTGTCCTGACAAAAGTAGTCTTCGCCTGCAAAAGGCTTTGGTGATGACGCCGTCTTGGGCTCCATGGTGAACTCCATCTTGCCGTCCTGCTGGTGTTGGTCTCATTGCACCAATATGGAAACTATTCCTTGATGCCTTTGTACTCCGCGCCTATGCTTGCCCCCTTGGCAACAAAAAGGAAGCCAGGACACTGCACGCGCTGGCGCCCTCCTGGTCTCGATCGTCATGGCTCACATCATGAGGACCTCGCGAGGTTTGCCTTGCCTTGATCTCTCCGCCCCCCGTGAGCCTTCCTGGCGAGGCCGCTCCCGAGGAGGTCTTGTGTCGTCCGCCTCACGAGGCTTGGCCCCTCGCGCGGGTCTTGAATACCTCGTTGATGAAGATGGGCCGTACAGACCTGCTAGCTCAGCCACGCCGTGGGCCACAGGCAGGCAAGTCTGAGGACCCCCGTTCCCAGAACGCCGTCAGATATTTTTGACCGCTGTCCAGTGATCCACCCCTGGATCACTATTGTACCCTCTTGCCAAAGTTATGGTGAGGTACACAATAGGTCTGGTACACATCATAGCATACTTTGTAGAACCTATGACTGAGGCATAGGGAATGACTTTTCATTCTCTTTCTATTTTCTATCGTGGTCGGGGTTTGAGTCTTTACTCAACTTCACAAGCAAGAACTCCTTCTTCGACTGTTCCATTTTGAACTACTTCAAAATCTTGTCAAGGTATGTACTCATTGAAAATATATCAAGCGTCTTGATCTATCTCTATAGATCTTGATGCTCAATATCTAAGTAGCTTCACCGAGGTCTTTCTTTGAAAAATTCCTTTCAAACATTCCTTTATGCTTTTTAGAAAATTCTACGTTTTTCTGATCAACAATATGTCATTCACATATACTTATCAGAAATGTTGTAGTGCTCCCAATCACTTTCTTGTAAATACAGGCTTCACCGCAAGTCTGTATAAAACCATATGCTTTGATCATTTTATCGAAGCATATATTCCAACTCTGGGATGCTTGCATCAGTCCATAGATGGATCGCTGGAGCTTGCTCACTTTGTTAGCATGTTTAGGATCAAAAAACCTTCTGGTTGCATCATATACAACTCTTCTTTAAGAAATCCATTAAGGAATGCAATAACTGCTAACATGATTCGGACAGACTTTTAAGCATCGATGCGAGTGAGAAAATCTCATCATAGTCAACACCTTGAACTTGTCGAAAACATTTTTCCAACAATTCGAGCTTTGTAGATAGTAACACTACTATCAGCGTCCGTCTTCCTCTTGAAGATCCATTTATTCTCAATGGTTTGCCGATCATCGAGCAAGTCCACCAAAGTCCACACTTTGTTCTCATACATGGATTCTATCTCAGATATCATGGCCTCAAGCCATCTGTCAGAATCTGGGCTCATCATCGCTTCCTCATAGTTCGTAGGTTCGTCATGGTCCAGTAACATGACTTCCAGAACAGGATTACCGTAGCACTCTGGTGCGGACCTACGAGGTTCGGTAGTAACTTGATTTGAAGTTTCATGATCATCATCATTATCTTCCTCCCTAATTGGTGTAGGAATCACTGGAACTGATTTCTGTGATGAACTACTATCCAATTCGGGAGAAGCTACAATTACCTCATCAAATACTACTTTCCTCCCACTCACTTCTTTCAAGAGAAAACTCCTTCTCTATAAAGGATCCATTCTTAGCAACAAAATATCTTGCCTTCGGATCTGTGATAGAAGGTGTACCCAACAGTTTCTTTTGGGTATCCTATGAAGACGTACTACTCCGATTTGGGTTCGAGCTTATCAGTTTGAAACTTTTTCACATAAGTATTGCAACCCCAAACTTTAAGAAACGACGGCTTTGGTTTCTTGCCAAACCATAGTTCATACGGTGTCGTCTCAACAGATTTAGATGGTGCCCTTTTTAACATGAATGCAACTGTCTCTAATGCATAACCTCAAAACTATAGTGGTAAATCAGTAAGAGACATCATAGATCACACCATATCTAATAAAGTACGATTACGATGTTCGGACACACCATTACGCTGTGGTGTTCCGGGTAGTGTGAGTTGCGAAACTATTCCGCATTGTTTCAAATGAAGACCAAACTCGTAACTCAAATATTCGTATCCGTGATCAGATCGTAGAAACTTTTTCTTGTTTCGATGATTTTCCACTTCACTCTAAAATTCTTTGAACTTTTCAAATGTATCAGACTTGTGTTTCATCAAGTAGATAAATCATCTATGAAGGTCAGAAAATAACAATACCCGGCGCGAGCCTCAATACTCATCGGACCACATACATCAGTATGTATTATTTCTAATAAGTCAGTTGCTCGCTCCATTGTTCCAGAGAACGGAGTCTTAGTCATCTTGCCCATGAGGCATGGTTCGCAAGCATCAAGTGATTCTAAAAGCCCATCAGCATGGAGTTTCTTCATGCTCTCTACACCAATATGACCTAAACGGCAGTGCCACATATAAGTTGCACTATCATTATTAACTTTGAATCTTTTGGCTTCAACATTATGAATATGTGTATCACTACGATCGAGATTCAATAAACCATTTATATTGAGTGTATGACCATAGAAGGTTTTATTCATTTAAATAGAACAACAATTATTCTTTGACTTAAATGAATAACCGTATTGCAATAAACATGATCCAATCATATTCAAGCTCAACGCAAACACCAAATAACATTTATTTTAGGTTCAACACTAATCCCGAAGGTAAAGGGAGTGTGTGATGGTGATCTTATAAACCTTGGAATCACTTCCAACACACATCATCACCTCGCCCTTAACTAGTCTCTGTTTATTTTGCAACTCCTGTTTCGAGTTGCTACTCTTAGCAACCGAACTAGTATCAAATACCGAGGGGTTTGCTATAAACACTAGTAAAGTACACATCAATAACATGTATATCAAATATACCTTTGTTCACTATGCCATCCTTCTTATCCGCCAAGTATCTAGGGCAGTTCCACTTCCGGTGACCATTTCCTTTGCAGTAGAAGCACTCAGTTTCAGGCTTGGGTCTAGCTTTGGGCTTCTTCATGGGAGTGGCAACTTTTCTTGCCATTCTTCTTGAAGTTCCCTTCCTTTCAATTGCCTTTTTTACTTGAAACTAGTGGTCTTGTCAACCATCAACACTTGATGCCTTTCTTGATTTCTACCTTCGCCGATTTCAGCATCGCAAAGAGCTCTCGGAATCGTTTTTGTCATCCCTTGCATATTATAGTACATCATGAAGTTCCAGTAACTTGGTGATAGTGACTAGAGAACTTTGTCAATTACTACCTTATCTGGAGGATTAACTCTCACTTGACTCAAGCGATTGTAGTACTCAGACATTCTGAGCACATGCTCACTGGTTGAGATATTCTCCTCCATCTTGTAGGCAAAGTACTCGTCAGAGGTCTCATACCTCTTGACTTGGTCATGAGTCCAAAATACCAATTTCGGCTCTTAGAACATCTGATATGATCCGTGACATTTCAAAAGATTTTTTAAGTCCCGGTTCTAGGCCATAAAGCATGGTGCACTAAACTATCAAGTAGTCATCATACCGAGCTTTGCCAAACGTTCATAACGTCTGCATCTGCTCCTGCAATAGGTCTGTCACCTAGCGGTGCATCAAAGACATAATTCTTCTGTGCAGCAATGAGGATAATCCTCACATCATGGAGCTAGTCCGCATCATTGCCACTAACATCTTTCAACATATTTTTTCTCTAGGAACATATAAAAAATAAACGGGGAGCTACATCGCGAGCTATTAATCTACAACATAGTTATGAAAATACTATCAGGACTAAGTTCATGATAAATTAAAGTTCAATTAATCATATTACTTAAGAACTCCCACTTAGATAGACATCCCTCTAGTCATCCAAATGATCATGTGATCCAAATCAACTAAACCATGTCCGATCATAACCTGAGATGGAGTAGTTTTCAATGGTGAACACCACTATGTTGATCATATCTACTATATGATTCACGCTCAACCTTTCGGTCTCAGTGTTCCGAGGCCATATCTACATATGCTAGGCTCGTCAAGTTTAACCCGAGTATCCCACGTGTGCAAAGCTGTCTTGCACCCATTGTATGTGAACGCAGAGCTTATCACACCCGATCATCACGTGGTGTCTCGGCACGATGAACTTTCGCAATGGTGCATACTCAGGGAGAACACTTATACCTTGAAATTCAGTGAGGGATCATCTTATAATGCTAATGCCGTACTAAGCAATATAAGATGCATAAAAGATAAACATCATATGTAATCAAAATATGTGACATGATATGGCCATCGTTATCTTGTGCCTTTGATCTCCATCTCCAATGTACCGTCATGATCCCCATCGTCACCGGCATGACACCATGATCTCCATCATCTTGATCTCTATCAACATGCCATCACATGGTCGTCTCGCCAAATATTGCTTTTGCAACTATTGCTATCGCATAGCGATAAAGTAAAGCAATTGTATGGCGCTTGCATCTTATGCAATAAAGAGACAACCATAAGGCTTCTGCCAGTTGCCGATAACTTTAACAAAACATGACCATCTCATACAACAATTTATATCTCATCATGTCTTGACCATATCACATCACAACATGCCCTGCAAGAACAAGTTAGACGTCCTATACTTTGTTGTTGCAAGTTTTATGTGGCTCCTATGAGCTTCTAGCAAGAACCGTTCTTTCCTACGCATCAAAAACCACAAGGCGGTATAGTGATTGCTTTTTGAACTTCAGAAAGAACCGTGTTCATTGAATCCGATTCAACTAAAGCTGGAGTAACGGACACCCACTAGCCACCTCTGCATGAAGCATGTCGGTAGAACTAGTCTCACATAAGCGTACGCGTAATGTCGGTCTGGGCCGCTTAATCAAACAATGCTGCTCAATCAAGAATCAACTAGTGACGACAAGCAATATGTATATACCCATGCCCACAACTCCTTTGTGTTCTACTCGTGCATATAACATCTACGCATAAACCTGGCTCTGATACCACTATTAGGGAACGCAGTAATTTAAAAAAAAATCCTATGCACACGCAAGATCATGTTGATGCATAGCAATGAGAGGGGAAGAGTATTGTCCATGTACCCTCATAGACCGTAAGCGGAAGCGTTATGCCAACGCGGTTGATGTATTCGTATGCCTTTCACGATCGACCGATCCTAGTACCGAAAGTACGGCACCTCCGTGATCTGCACACGTTCGGCTCGATGACGTCCCACGAACTCACGATCCAATAGAGTGTCGAGGGAGAGCTTCGTCAGCACGACGGCGTGATGACGGTGATGATGATGCTACCGGAACAGGGCTTCGCCTAAGCACCGCTACGATATGACCGAGGTGGATTATGGTGGAGGGGGGCACCGCACACGGCTAAGAGATCAATGATCAACTTGTGTGTCTATGGGGTGCCCCCTGGCTACGTATATAAAGGATGGATGGAGGAGAAAGCTGGCCCTCATAGTCCTACTAGGACTCCCTAGTCCTAATAGGATTCCACCTCCCACATGGAATAGGAAAAAGGAAAGGGAGAAGGAGAAGGAAGGAAGGGGCGCCCCCTTTCCCTAGTCCAATTTGGACCAGTCCATGGGGAAGGGGAGCGGCCACCCTTGAGGCTTTTCTCTCCTTTCCCGTATGGCCCATTAAGGCCCAATACGAATTTCCGTAACTCTCCAGTACTCCGAAAATACCTGAATCACTTGGAACCTTTCCGATGTCCGAATAGAACCTCCCAATATATCAATCTTTACGTCTCGACCATTTCGAGACTCCTCATCATGTCCCCAATCTCATCCGGGCTCCGAACAAACTTCGGTCATCAAATCACATAACTCATAATACATATCGTCACAGATTGTTAAGCGTGCGGACCCTACGGGTTCGAGAACTATGTAGACATGACCGAGACTCATCTCCGGTCAATAACCAATAGCGGAACCTGGTTGCTCATATTGGTTCCTACATATTCTACGAAGATCTTTATCGGTCAAACCGCATAACAACATACATTGTTCCCTTTGTCATCGGTATGTTACTTGTCCGAGATTCGATTGTCGGTATCTCAATACGTAGTTCAATCTCGTTACCGGCAAGTCTCTTTACTCGTTCCGTAATGCATCATCCCGCAACTAACTCATTAGTCACATTGCTTGCAAGGCTTATAGTGATGTGCATTACCGAGAGGGCCCAGAGATACCTCTCCGATAGACGGAGTGTCAAATCCTAATCTCGATCTATGCCAACTCAACAAACACCATTGGAGACAACTATAGAGCATCTTTATATTCACCCAGTTACGTTGTGACGTTTGGTAGCACACAAGGTGTTCCTCCGGTATTCGGGAGTTGCATATTCTCAAAGTCAGAGGAACATGTATAAGTCATGAAGAAAGCAGTAGCAATAAAATTGAACGATCATTATGCTAAGCTAACGGATGGGTCTTGTCCATCACATCATCCTATAATGATGAGATCTCGTTCATCAAATGACAACACATGTCCATGGCTAGGAAACTTAACCATCTTAGATTAACGAGCTAGTCAAGTAGAGGCATACTAGGGACACTCTGTTTGTCTATGTATTCACACATGTACTAAGTTTTCGGTTAATACAATTCTAGCATGAATAATAAACATTTATTATGATATAAGGAAATATAAATAACAACTTTATTATTACCTCTAGGGCATATTTCCTTCACATGGTTGGTAACGGCCCTAGCAAGGCATGAGGATCCAGAGTATATCTCTCCTGATCGGAGGGGCAAATCCCATCTTGCTCGACCATGTCTCGCGGCATGGGTCTGGACAAGCTCGAAACCTACCGTTGTAACTACCCAGTCACGGAGTAGCGTTTGGTTGGCCCAAAGCAAGTCTGTCGCCATCTCGAGTGCATGCGCCAGCTCAGGTCTTAGGATATAGAACGTATGTTGTACTAGAGACTCACAGATGACATATCGCTGCGTCTCATAGTTGGGTCTGTTTGACTCAGACCTTATCTCAACTCGGATCCGACTACGTCTAATCCTACCAGATCCTTCCAAGTCCATATTATCCGGTTAGCATCCAATGCCCCATGGCTAGTGAGACCAAGCCATCGACCGTGTTATATGCTAGTCTAATTGGTTGCACGTCCACACAGCCCTTTCGACAAGGGACCTTTTAGGACAGTCATCATACAATGCATAGACCCACAAACAAGTCACGTACTTGCTGATACACATCATTGATAATGTCCAAGGACTATCTTTATTCAAAAACACATAGGAAATATCATCATACATGATTGCCTCTAGGGCATATCTCCAACGGTCTCCCACTTGCACTAGAGTCAATCAAATAGACATTGAATGCCCATAGCTCTAACGTGCCCCTCATGCTTGGATTGTGGAAGCGGCTTAGTCAAGGGATCTGCAACATTTGCATCCATGTGAATTTTGCATAACTCAACATTACCATTCTTTGATCTTTCGTATGAGGTGATAATTCAGATCTATGTGTCTGGTCTTGTGGTGATCCCTCGGCTCCTTGGCTTGTGCCATGGCACCAGAATTATCACAATAAAGGTCCAATGGTTTTACCGAGGCTGGGAAAATATCAAGATCATCCAGAAATTCCAGATCCAAACACCTTCCTTTGCAGCTTCACAAGCCGCAATGTATTCGGCTTTTGTGGTAGAATCGGCCACCATATCTTGCTTGGAACTCATCCATCTCACTGCTCCTCCGTTCATGACATACACGAATCCGGACTGTGATCGACAATCATCTCTGTCAGTTTGGAAACTAGCTTCGGCATAACCCCTTACGACCAGCTTTTCCTCACCTCCATAAACTACGAACATCTCTTTAGTCCTTCTCAGGTACTTCAAAATAGTCTTTACCGCTGCCCAATGGCTCTCACCTGGGTTGTCTTGGTATCTACTTGTTAGGCCTATTGCAAAAGCAACATCAGGCCTTGTACATATCATGGCATACATGATGGATCCAATTGCCGAGGCATTCGGAATCCGACTCATCTTGCTTCGCTCATCAGATGCCGAAGGACTCTGAGTCTCGCTTAGCCTTATACCATGTGAGACAGGCAAGAACCCTTCTTGGCCTCACTCATGTTGAACCACTTCAACACTTTATCTATGTACGTGCTTTGGCTTAAGCCGAGCAGCCTCGTTGATCTATCTCTGTAGATCTTGATGCCTAAAATGTAAACCGCCTCACCAAAGTCCTTCATTGAAAACTTGCCATTCAATGATTCCTTGGCCGAGTTCAGCATCAAAACATCATTTTCGATTAGTAGTATTTCATCCACATACAAGATCAAAAATACAATCGAGCTCCCACTTAACTTCTTGCATAAACAAGCGCCCTCATCGCTTTTGATGAAACCGAGACCAGTGACGACCTCATCAAAATGAATGTTCCAACTCCGAGATGCTTGCCTCAACCCATAAACGGATCTCTTGAGCTTGCATACCTTACTAGTGCTAGTCGGATCAACAAAACCCTCGGGCTGTATCATATACACGTCCTCGGTTAAATTTCCATGAAGGGAAGTCGTTTTGACATCCATCTGCCATATCTCGTAATCGAAATATGCAGCTATAGCTAGTATGATCCTCACCGACTTCAACTTCGCTACCAGTGAGTAAGTCTCGTTGTCGGTGTCAAAACCGGCGGATCTTGGGTAGGGGGTCCCGAACTGTGCGTCTAGGCCGGATGGTAACAGGAGGCAAGGGACACGAAGTTTTACCCAGGTTCGGGCCCTCTCGATGGAGGTAAAACCCTACGTCCTTCTTGATTAATATTGATGATATGGGTAGTACAAGAGTAGATCTACCACGAGATCAGAGAGGCTAAACCCTAGAAGCTAGCCTATGGTATGATTGTTGTTGTGTATGTTGTCCTATGGACTAAAACCCTCCGGTTTATATAGACACCGGAGAGGGTTAGGGTTACACAAAGTCGGTTACAATGGTAGGAGATCTACATATCCGTATCACCAAGCTTGCCTTCCACGCCAAGGAAAGTCCCTTCCGGACACGGGACGAAGTCTTCAATCTTGTATCTTCATAGTCCAGGAGTCCGGCTGAAGGTATAGTCCGGCTATCCGAGCACCCCCTAATCCAGGACTCCCTCAGTAGCCCCTGAACCAGGTTTCAATGACGACCAGTCCGGCGCGTAGATTGTCTTCGGCATTGCAAGGCGGGTTCCTCCTCCAAGTACTTCATAGAAGATTTTGAACACAAAGATAGTGTCCGGCTCTGCAAAATAAGTTTCCACATATTGCCATAGAGAGAATAATATTTACACAAATCTAATCTGCTGGCGTATTCCATAGTGTGACATCACACCGCGGCCAAGCCTTTATTCGAATCATTTTACTGTCCCACCTCAGCGTGTTATGCGAGGCGATTTCCTTGGCACGTCTTGTTAAAGAAGAGATCGTGTCCCCTTATTCCGGGATTCTCATCAATACGGGCGTGGGTAACCCAACTGCTCCATTGATTACGGCGCCTGGAGATAAGCGAGTTTTACTAGGTTTGTGGGGACACGTAGTTGCGTCCACCCATATAAGGGGATAAGGATCCACCTTTTCACCTACGCCTTCTTCCTCCCTTGCTTATCCATTCTCGTGCACTCGAGCTCCAGCGCCCAAGTCCGCACTCCCCACCTCAACCTTCTCCGGCCATGTCCGGAGCGGGAGGCAAGTGGATGGTCTCCTCCGTTACAGAGGGACACATCAAAAGATTAAGGAAGGCCGGATATTTGTCCAACGACATCGCGCACTGGCTTCCCGAAGGGGGGCAGCTCATCCCTACCCCTAGGCCCTAGGAGAGGGTGGTGTTCCTCCCCCATTTCCTCCGCGGACTGGGTTTTCCTCTCCACCCATTTGTCTGGGGGCTCATGTTCTACTACGGCCTGGATTTCCATGATCTGGCCCCGAATTTTGTCCTCAACATCTCGGCGTTTATCGTCGTGTGCGAGGCTTTCCTCCGCATCCGCCCCCATTTCGGCCTATGGCTCAAGACTTTCATTGTCAAGCCGAAGGTGGTGCGCAGCAACCAGGCAGAGTGCGGAGGCGCCATGGTGGGCAAGATGCCCAACGTCTTATGGCTCGAGGGCTCCTTTGTGGAGACCCTGAAGGGGTGGCAATCGGGGTGGTTTTACATCACCGAGCCGCGCGACCCTAAGTGGGTCGCAGCCCCCGAGTTCTGGTCCGGACCCCCAACGCAGCTCACGTCCTAGAAAGAGACCGGCCTGTCATGGGGCAGCAAAAGAGAGGTGACCGGACTGCAAACATGCATCCAATCCCTGGTGGACAAGCAGCTCAAGCTCGTCAACGTAGTCCAGGTTATGCTCATCTGTCTGAGCCTCCCGTGTCAACAACGGGCTTCAATCTGTGGAAGTTCAACCCGGCGCAACACCGAACTCTAAGTAGGCTCTTCGACACGACGTACGAAGATGCCTGGAAGGTGCTTTTCAAAGGCGCCGAGGCTCCCGCATCCGCTACCGAGGATCGCGGATTCAGCGCGCAGCGTCATGCTAGCGTGGTAAGTTTTTTGTACCTATTACAGGGCACTAGTTTTTCATAGTTTAATTCGGTGCGGGATCTAAGCTCCCTTACCTTTGACAGGATTGGCAGGCGAAGTCCGGACAGATCGACTGTCCGGCACCTTTGCCCAAAGACCCAGCCGATGCTCGATTGGTGAAGCTGCTGGTTCCGGCACCCTATGTGGTGTCAGAGAAGAAGGTCAAGAAGAAGGCCAAGGGGACTCGAAAGAGTGCCCGGCGCCAGGAGGCGTCGGATCCATCATCCGACGGCTCCAAGACGCACTCCTCCCATGAAGATGAGGAGGAGGAAGAAGAGACCTCTCCCCTTCCAGCGGGGGAAGGGACTAAAAGGAAGGTTGCCCCAACTGGGGAGACCGAAGGGTCCAAGAAGGGGAAAACCCTTCCTCCGGACTACTCCACCGACGCCGACGACGGCGAAGAGGAGTGGCCGCACAGGGCTAAGCCCCTGGCGAAATCGTAAGTATCCGGATACCAGAGTAATTCATAGTATTCCTTTATCGCACAACTTTCCCTTATGTCGAATATGAATATGCAGCCCACCAATAGACCGGCTCGACGAGTCGTGGAGCGGTTCACTGGACTCGTCGGACGTGAATTCGCTTCCGACGGCTTCCTCCCCCCGCCCTACGGATGACGCCGAAGTGTTGTCCCAACACGTTCTAGGCCAGGAGGAGGTGGTCCTGGAGGCACCGCAAGGTGACCTCCGGGACTCCAGGGGTGAAGGGGATAAAATCTCCCAGGGCTCCAAGTCCGGATTTAGGCCGGACACCGCTCCGGAACCTTCAAAGGTTCCGGAGTCCAGTTGGCGACCTTCTTCCAAGAGGAGCAGGCCCTCGGTGCCGGTGACCCCCGTCCAACCGGAGGCGTCGGACAATCTGTTGGAGGCGCTCAAGGGCGCCTCCATCGACGAGGAGCACCGCACCATTATGAGTGCGGTGGTCCAGAAGGTTCAGTCCGCCAAGAGCGGACTGACTGAAGCTTGTACTGGCCTTTTGACAGGCTTTGAGGTAAGTAAAGAATGTGTAAATAATATTACCGCATAGATAGTAGCCCCTGATGCTCTATTTGGCGTTCGGGAAGAAAAGCCAAATAGACGATCAAATAAAATTCGCAGGAGTCTAACAAAAAGGAGTCAATATGCGTGTGCAGGCTTCCCTGCTGGCGTCCGCCGCACTGACTGCGGAAGTGCACACGCTAAAGCAGAACCTCGAGCGGTCCGAGCAAGAGCTCGGGCGTGCCAAGAAGTAGCTCGAGGACAATGAAGGTAAGAAATACCTTGTTTAAATATATATAAAAAGGTGCAATTGCAAAAAATGACAGGATTATCGTGGCTATTGTAGGGGCCACATCTGAGGTGGCGACCCTTAAGCAAGCGCTGGTCGAGGCCGAGAAGAGGGCGGCCACAGAGTGCACCAAGCAGGAGAAGTATGAGGCCGAGGTTGGCAAGGTGCGGCAAGAGCTCCAGGCTCTCATGGAAAAACATGAGAGTTTGGAGCTTGACTCAAAGACGCGAGTGTCCGAGCTCGCGGTGGCTATTGAAAATGCCAAGTCTGCCAAGGCGAAATCCCAGAAGACCCTTCAGGAGTTGGATGAGGTGAAGAAGATAGCGGCGGGTAAGGCATTATTTATGCAAAGCAAACACATAAACATGAGTTACTTGTTACTTACCCGAATCCGGAGCTCTCCAGGAGCGTTCGCAGATCTTCCCCGGAGTGTGTCCGATGACACTGCATTCTATCGAGCCGAGGAGAGCATCTCGACAGAGAAGGTGTTCTGGTCTCAGTATGCTGAGGCCGGACACCCCGTGCCCCTGAGCGACCAGCTGAAGAAACTGGTCGAGCTCCACAAGGCGGCCGAACAGGCCATGAAGGGCCTCATAGTTCGGCTGTGGCCTGGAGAGGCTCTGCCTGGGAGCTATTTCGGGCTGGTGCGGCGGCTGGTGGAAGCCTGTCCGAGGCTCGAAGTCATCAAGCGCTCCGTCTACATTGAAGGTGCCCGTAGGGCCCTTGCCCGTGCTAAGGTGCACTGGGGCAAGCTGGATGCTGAGAAGCTTGTGAAGGACGGGCCACCGCCGGGGAAAGAGCATCGCAAGCCCGAAAATTATTATAAGGATGTTTTGAAGGGTGCCTACCTTGTGGCAGATGAATGTTCTAGGGATGTAATTTTTGAGTAAAACTCGCTCGTTTTGTCCTGTGCGCTGAAAACTTGTTCATATGCGCTAAGCAATGCTGTTTGAATTTAAAATATTACCTTCTGTGCGGCTGTTTATCAATTCTGAGAGATGGCGAGTCGTCGGCTTCTGCCCCCGTGCCGCTAGTGCTGGGGTGTTCGGGGATAAACCTGAGCGCTCTTTTTCCCATGTTTGGGTCCTTCGAGGGAGGCGCTCAGCCCAACAAACAAGGCAATCAGACTATAATGCGCGAACACTCTCACTTAGCCATAGAATTCTATAATTTTAAATTTTGGCGAAGCCCCTGGTATTCGGAAGACCGAGTACAGGGCACTATCCACGCCTTGGCCGGACGGAGCCGACTCCTCGCCCTAAGCGGCATAAGTCTTTAAGGACTCGAAAAAACCTCTCGAATAGCGACCAGCTCTCGCTTCATCATGACAGTCAGTTTTAGCTTTCTCCACTGAGGTGCTCGACCCAGCTCAACTGGGGCACAATCGCAGTGCTTCTCCTAGTGCTACCTTAGCCGATATAGCGGAACATAAGCACCAAATCATAGGAGCCGGGCAAACCCAACTATTGACCCAAGACATGATTCAGAGCCGATGCATATAGTGCTATAAGTTCGGGGTGCCGCACTTGTTAAAGTGTTCGGACTTCTCACACCATGTTGAGGGGTACTGAAGCCCCTGGCGTATTTTGGCCGTACGAAAGTGTACGGGTGCAACATGTCATTAAGGAACATATAAAAAAAGAGTAATGCAAAAATAGATAAAAGCTATGCATTGTTTATTAAAGAGGGCTGCGATCAAAGCAGAACGATAGAAATAATGCGATAAGAAAAAGGTTGGACTATGTAACATGTCTGTTCCAGGGGCAAGCTGTGGAATAGTATGCGAAATAGGTATACTGCTCGTGATAGAGACCACCTGGTTGTTCCGTAATGTGGCGTGGCTTGTCTGCTTCCCTGGTTCTTGCATCGTTTGTGCGGCAATTGAACTACCGAAGAGGCCTTCCGAAGAATGGAGTCCTGAAAGTAAGAGAAAATTAAAAAATTGGCAGCCCCTCGTGCGGTTTAAGCCGTACTTCGGGCGTGCCGTGATGGTGCCCCTCCCCCTGTACCCATGGTATTTCTAGAGCGTAGTTATGCATGCGAAGCACTAGCGTCACCTTTTTGCTAGGGATGGGGTTGGGGCCGCATTGCTACGCCTGCTCGGATCGTGCCAGGCGGTCTTGTTGTAGGTTACTCCGGGTGCGCTTGACGGTGTCCGGTCGTTTAATGGCCGGACTGGAGAACTGCCTAGAGAGGCTGCTTTGTACTTATGCTGCAAGGGCCGCCGTGTGCTCCTCCATTCGGAGGGAGCGTTCGGTGTTTCCATTGACTATAATTACTCCTCGAGGGCCTAGCATTTTGAGCTTAAGGTATGCGTAGTGCGGTACCGCATTGAACTTGGCGAATGCGGTTCGCCCGAGCAGTGCGTGATAGCCACTGCGGAATGGGACTATGTCGAAGATTAACTCCTCGCTTCAGAAATTATTCGGAGATCCGAAGACCACTTCAAGTGTGACTGAGCCTGTACAGTTGGCCTCTACACCTGGTATTACGCCTTTAAAGGTCGTTTTCGTGGGCTTAATCCTCGAGGGATCTATGCCCATTTGCCGCACTGTATCCTGGTAAAGCAGGTTCAGGCTGCCACCGCCGTCCATAAGGACTCTAGTGAGATGAAATCCGTCAATAATTGTGTCTAGAACCAATGCGGCAAATCCGCCATGACGGATGCTAGTGGGATGGTCCCTTCGATCAAAGGTGATCAGGCAGGAGGTCCATGGGTTGAACTTTGGGGCGACTGGCTCGACCGCGTATACGTCCCTCAACGCGCGCTTCCGCTCCCATTTGGGGACGTGGGTTGCGTATATCGTGTTCACCGTCCGCACTTGTGGGGGAAAACCCTTCTGTCCACTGTTGTTAGGCGGTCGGGGCTCCTCGTCATCATCTCTATGCAGCCCCTTGTCTTCATTTTCGGCATTTAACTTGCCTGCCTGCTTGAACACCCAACAATCCCTGTTGGTGTGATTGGCCGGCTTTTTGGGGGTGCCATGTATCTGGCATAAGCGGTTGAGTATTCGGTCCAAACTGGACGGGCCCCTAGGATTCCTTTTGAATGGCTTTTTCCGCTGACCGGATTTAGAGCCTCTGAATCCGGCATTAACTGTTGTAACCTCAGTATTGTCGCCGTTAATGCGGCGCTTCTTCTTGTTGCGACACAACTTGCCACTACTGTCCCTGGTATCCGAATTACCAGGGTTCTTGGTCATATTGTTGCTACGAGCAAGCCAGCTGTCTTCTCCCGCGCAAAAGCGGGTCATGAGTGTCGTGAGTGCTGCCATAGACTTCGGCTTTTCCTGTCCAAGGTGCCGGGCAAGCCACTCGTCACGGATATTGTGCTTGAAGGCTGCTAGGGCCTCAGCGTCCGGACAGTCGACTATTTGATTTTTCTTTGTTAGGAATCGTGTCCAGAATTGTCTGGCCGATTCCTCTGGCTGCTGAATTACGTGACTTAGGTCATCGGCGTCTGGGGGTCGCACATAAATTCCTTGGATTGTCGAGGAATGCGGCTTCGAGGTCCTCCCAACAACTGATTGATCCTATTGGCAAGCTGTTAAGCCAATGCCGAGCTGGTCCTTTAAGCTTGAGTGGGAGGTATTTGATGGCATGGAAATCATCGTCGTGGGTCATGTGGATATGAAGGAGACAATCCTCGATCCATACCGCAGGATCTGTTGTGCCATCATATGATTCGATGTTTACGGGTTTGAAACCCTCGGGGATTTGATGATCCATTATTTCGTCTGTGAAGCATAGTGGGTGTGCGGCGCCTCTGTACTGGGCTATATCACGACGTAGCTCCAATGAGCTTTGTCTACTGTGTTCGGCCCTGCCGAATTTGTGGCCGGCATGACGGTTACCATCTCGAGCCGTGGGGCGCCCACGCGATCCGTAGATCGATCTTGTTTGCCTTTCCTTGTCCTCCAACATATCTCGTAAGTCCGGCGCATATTCCCGTGCCTTGGTACGGGGTGCGGCTTGAGTGGAGGGCCGAGAGGCCTCTCTGTCGTGGCCACGAGGTGGCCGGTCGGCCGCATCAAGTGCTTCCTCCTCTAATCGGGGTAGCAACCTGCGCTTTGGGTAGCTCTTGGAGGGGCGTTCGAGTTTGTGCTCTTCGGTCGCAAGGACTTCAGTCCATCTGTCGACTAGCAAATCTTGGTCAGCTCTAAGCTGTTGCTGTTTTTTCTTGAGGCTTCTTGCCGTGGCCATAATCCTGCATTGAAAACGCTCTTGCTCGACGGGATCCTCTGGCACGATGAATTCATCATCGTCGAGGCTTGCCTCATCTTCGGAGGGAGGCATATAATTATCGTCCTCGACCTCTCTATCTGCCGCTCTCTCATGAGGGATGGTTTCTCCATCCTCCTGTGCTAAATCTTGCTGGAGGGGGTTTTCTTCGGCACTTTCCGGAGTATTATTATCTCCCGTGCTGGAATCACCGTATTTGTTTTAGCGGGATTTTGAGAGGCGCCGCTGACGCCGGCGCTTAGGCTATTTCTTGGAGGTGTTATCCTCCACTGTTCCATCACCATCTCCTTCTTTTGGGGTGTCCACCATGTATATGTCGTATGACGAGGTGGCTTTCCAGGGCGTGATAGGCGCTAGTTCTTCGTCGTCTCCTTCATCGGCGTCCATACCGTTGATGTCTTCGGAGTCGAAGTCGAGCATGTCGGTTTGGTCGTCGACAGTGTCTACAAAGTGGGTGGTGGGTGGGCTTTGAATTTCTTCATCGTCCGAATCCCAACCTTGCTGACCGTAGTCCGGCCAGGGCTCTCCTGATAAAGAGAGAGACTTCAGTGTCTTCAGAATATCGCCGAAAGGCGGGTGCTGAAAGATGTCCGCAGCAGTAAACTCCATGATCGGCGCCCAATCGGATTCGATCGGCAGGGGCGCGGAGGATTTGGAGTCTGGAGAGGAGTCCGGCTCCTTGGAGTCACGAGTCTCGCAGAGTGCGGGGCTGGTGTTCGGCTCGATCGCCCGGGGAGGAAGGTCTCACCCTGGACTGCATCGTCATTGATGATCGTAGGAGCCATCAAGCCTGACGGTGACGACACAGAGGAACTCTCAATGAAATAACCAATGTCGGTGTCAAAATCGGTGGATCTCGGGTAGGGGGTCCCAAACTGTGCGTCTAGGCCGGATGGTAACAGGAGGCATGGGACACGAAGTTTTACCCAGGTTCGGGCCCTCTCGATGGAGGTAAAACCCTACGTCCTGCTTGATTAATATTGATGATATGGGTAGTACCAGAGTAGATCTACCACGAGGTGAGAGAGACTAAACCCTAGAAGCTAGCCTATGGTATGATTGTTGTTGTGTATGTTGTCCTACGGACTAAAACCCTCCGGTTTATATAGACACCGGAGAGTGTTAGGGTTACACAAAGTCGGTTACAATGGTAGGAGATCTACATATCCGTATCGCCAAGCTTGCCTTCCACGCCAAGGAAAGTCCCTTCCGGACACGGGACGAAGTCTTCAATCTTGTATCTTCATAGTCCAGGAGTCCGGCTGAAGGTATAGTCCGGCTATCCGAACACCCCCTAATCCAGGACTCCCTCACTCGTCGTAGTCAATTCCTTGAACTTGTCCATAACCTTTAGCGACTAGCCGAGCTTTGTGTTTCTGAACGTTTCCATCCACATCGGTTTTCTTCTTAAAGACCCAGTTGCAGCCAATGGCCTTTACGCCAGGCGGCGGATCAACCAAGTCCCAGACTTGATTTTCATCCATGGACTTTAAATCGGATCTCATGGCCACCAGCCATGCCTCGGAATCCGGGCTCACCATCGCTTCCGCATACGTGGCCGGCTCGTCACTTTCTAGCAACAATACATCACGCACTCTGTGCAATCTTTCCGACCTCCGTGGTTTCGGTGCCGCTTCCACTACGGGTTCCTTGACAGACTCCGGTATGGTCTCATCACTCATCGAGCCGTCCCCGAGTGGTACTCGAATTTCTTTGAGTCAGACTGTCCTCCCACTGGCCTCCCGTCTGAGAAACTCATTCTCAAGGAAAACCCCGTTCCGAGCAACAAACACTTCGCTCTCTTCCCGGTTGTAGAAGTTAGATCCCAAGGTTTCCCTTAGATATCCCACGAACGTGCATTTATCCGACTTGGGTGTAAGTTTGTCTAACATGAGTCGCTTGAAAAATGCTTCACAACCCCAAATCTTTAGAAAAGACAAATTGGGACTCTTCCCGGTCCACATCTCATGGGGTGTCTTATCTACGGATTTTGATGGTACCCTGTTAAGTGTGAAAGCTGCAGTTTCTAGAGCGTATCCTCAGAATGACAAGGGTAAATACGATTTGCTCATCGTAGATCGAACCATGTCCAACAAGGTACGAATCCTCCGTTCTGATACGCCATTTCTCGGTGGCGTACCCGGCGGTGTGAGCTGAGGTACTATACCTCGGCTTTTCAGATGATCATCAAACTCGTGGCTCATGTACTCACCTCCATTATCAAATCATAGAAGTTTTATAGTCTTGCCAAGCTGATTCTCAACCTTGTTTTGAAACTCTTTGAACTTTTCAAAAGTTTCCAACTTGTGCCTCATCAAATAGATATATCCATATCTACTCAAGTCGTCGGTAAAAGTCACGAAGTACTGATAGCCACCTCTGGCAGTTGTGTTCATTGGTCCACACACATAACTGTGTATCAGTTCCAACAACTCGGACGCCCTCTCGCAACTCTTTCCGAAAGGAGACTTAGTCATCTTGCCAAGCAAGCATGATTCGCATGTCTCAAACGACCCGAAGTCAGACGAAGTTAGGAGCCCATCATCATGGAGCTTCTTCATGCGTTTCAGACTAATGTGTCCAAGCCGCCAATGGTAGAAGTACGTCGGATTTGTCTCATTAGGCTTATGCCTCTTGACATTCACGTTCTAGACATGTTCCTGTTCTAGATTTAATATAAATAGCCCATCAACAATGGGTGCATGGCCGTGGAACATACCATTCAAATACAGCAAACAACCATTGTCCTTTAAATTGAATTCATAACCCTGACTCATCAAGCATGAGGCATAAATAATGTTCCGACTAAGTGCAGGAATGTAATAACAATTATTCAATTCCAAAATAAATCCAGAAGGAAGCTGGAGCTGCACCGTGCCGGCCTCCAACGCAGCAACTCTTGCTTTGTTGCTGACCCTGATGTCAATCTCCCCTTGTACCACACGCCTAGTTCTTACCAGCCCCGCATCGAGTTGCAAATATGAACAACCGATCCGGTATCAAATACCCAAGAGCTACTAGGTATGTCAGCAAGGTAAATGTCTATAACTTTTGCAACAAGTGTATCTTTGCTCGATGAAGCATTTCCGGCCTTCTTGCCATGCTCTGCAAGCCACTTGCTACAGTTCCTCTTTCAGTGACCAGTCTCCTTGCAGTGATAGAAAATGGTCTTCAAGTCTGGTCCAGACTTCGACGCAGCGGCAGAGGTTGCCGTCTCCGTGCCCTTTGCCTTAGTCTTTTTCTTGGACCAACTCTTCTTGAACATAGCCGATTTCTGCACCATCAACACTTGATGTGTGCCTTTCCTAATATCCTGCTCTACCACTTTGAGGATCCCATGCAATTTAGTGAGCTTCTTATCCATGCCATGCATATGATAGTTCGAGATGAACGTCCCATAGCTGGGCGGAAGAGAACCCAAAACTGCATCAGTAGCTAGCTCATCCAAGAGCGGGAAGCCCAAATGATCCAAAGCTTGCACATATCTGATCATCTTGATCACATGTGGGCCTAGTGGATCACCTTCCTTCAACTTGCAATCCATGAAGGATCGCCAGACGTTGAACCTTTCGGTCCTAGCCTGTGTCTGAAACATGCTCTTGAGACTCTCGATCATATCCTAAGCCTCAACCTTTTTTGAAATGTTGTTGCAAATCAGGCTCCATACAAGCCAGCATCAGATAGTTGATCTCCGTTGATTCATCAACGAGTTTCTGGTAGGCATTCTTAGCTGTGGCACTAGCATTATCGGCAGGTTCCTATGGAAGTGGATCCTCTAGAACTTGTTCCTTTTTATCATGCTTGAGAACAATTCTCAGATTTCTATACCAGGTGGTAAAGTTTGTTCCATTCAGTTTATCCTTTTCCAGAATTGATTTCAATGCAAAGTTGGGTTGAGCAGGTGGTGCCATTGATCTACAACAGAAAATATGCAATCACTAAGCAATGTGTTTATGTAGAGTAATTCAAGCCTTAAATATAAATACTCTCACTGAAGTTGTCATCCCTCTACAAACTCTCAGTGATTCAGGATCCAACTAGCACATGCGACTAGTGAGCTTTAGCATCACTCCTAGACAACATGCCTATTCGATAAGAAACACTACAAAAAAATACACTTCTGTGATGATACGTGTTTGTCACAGTAGGTCACGTTTTCTGTCATGCATGTACATCCATGACAAATTTATGACAGAATCAAGATAGTCATACATGTGCTATCGTAGAAGTGTTCCATGACATTACCAAAATTATCATCATGGAAGTGTCCACTTCCATGATGATAAATCACGCGTCCCAGAAGTGCTTTCATCAAGGGTGACCGACACGTGGCATCCACTGTAATGGAACGCCGTTAAGCTATTGGGTCCGGTTTTGGATCCGATAACCTGTTAACAGCCTCGACCAATGGGGATTTTCCACGTGTAAAATCATCATTGGCTGGAGGAAACACGTGTCGGCTCATCGTTGGGACAGATGTCATCCACTCATTGGACCCAAAGCGCCTATGATACGTCGACACATGGCAAGACCCAACAGAGGCCCATTCCTGTGAAAAGGCCGACATGTGTGACTTGGTCAAAAGGTGGCGGGCCGGCCCACGGCAAGCCTGTTAACGGCCTGTTCGCATATAGCCCATTTATAGCCCGCTAACCCAGGGCCCGTTAACGGCCTATCCGAATTAGGCCCAGTCGCGTCATCTAGGCCATCCAATATAATTCCAGCCCGTTTTAACTTTCATCCCATGTATGGACCATGACGTCTTTCGGCCCATATGAGGCCCTTATTACTCTCGGCCCATTAACGACCCGTGGTAAAACTGGCCTGTAATGAACAGTGTATCACTTTATACCCATTAATGGCACATGATGAAACTGGCCCGTAATGAAGAGTGTATCACTTTATGCCCATTAACGGCCCATTATTCCGTTGGGCCGTTTGCAGCCCATATTATCTTTCGGCCTTCTCGGGGCCCATTTATTCTTGGGCTCATTTCCACATTCGTTTACTTACGCCCCGTTACTATCATTTTCTACTTGTGGGCCAAATTCAGCCCATGGTTACAGTCGGCCCATTTATGGCCCGTTAATACGTTGGGCCGTTTTCATAGCGTCATCAAAATACGGCCGATTAACGACAGCCCGTTATGGTCGGCTCATGAACGATTTCAACTCTAGCCCATTTACGGCCATAATGTGGTCTGTTATTGGCCCATGTTTGGCCAACCAATCATACGACCCGTAGAAGGCCCATTGATGATACGGCCCATAGTGTCTATGGCCCGTATAAGGCTCATTGTTTCTACAGCCCGTAGGAGGGCCCATCTTAACTACAGCCGGTGGGAATCAAAGTTCGCCACCAGTGCAAATATAGGGAACACCCTACACTATACAAAAATGGCTTGCTGTTTTCTTCAGCCGGTGGCTGCATGTTAAGAACAAATTTTGTATCACACCAAAACAAATTACAACTATAAAACAAAAGGAAGGTTGGCATAAAAGTTAACAGTCTAGCAGATAAATGCACCACCAGAAGTTCAAAAGCTCAGTTCATTTGACCTGACAGTTATGTTTTCATGCTGTATTGTCCGATGGAGCACCATAACCTTCACCTTCAGTTCTCCTAGGCTCCTGAATAACATAGCAAATTTCTGATAGTCTAGTTTCAAAACCATGCATATCTTGACAACATCAGACAATGTCTCTCCTTGTTTCACAAAGGGTCTCTGTTAGGGAATGGACTTGTGTTTGGAGCGCAGATACAACATTATTTTGAGCTTGCATATCTTGATCATGAGGTAGTTTGGACGAGATTGCCTTAACAACCAAGCCAGTATTACGCAGGAACGAGCTTTTGGCACTGTTAGTGGACAGGTACTGACCCACTGTGGCAAGAGCTGACATTGCGGTTATAGTTGCCTCGCTACCTTCAGAAGGTGGCGGTTCCATCATTTTTTCCATAGCTCGCTGAAAAGTTGTGGTTTTACATTAGTAGTACCAGAACAGAAGATATTAAGGCCTCCTTTGGTTTGGAGGAATTTCATAGGAAATCTAGAGGATAGGATTTTTTTCCTTTAGAGCCCTTTCGTTCATAGGAATGGATTCCTATTCCTACATAGGATTGGTTCCTATCCTCGACATTTCATAGGAAAATAAAAAAGAGCCTAGACTCAATGGAAAAATTCCTTTGGTGTCAACCAAATGACATCTTGTTTCCTATTCCTACTCATAGGATTTGAGATACATGTCATCTCATTTCCTACAAGATTCCTATTCCTATGATAATCCTATCCTATGAACCAAAAGAGGCCTAAGGAAGCAGCAAAACCAAACAAAATAGCTTTGTCTATATACAGAACTTGTTCTAGTGAACCATGTAAAATAATAGTTGTATTTTATTGCAAAGTACATAATAAAACCAGGTTCCAAACATATGACCATGTACCATCTCTAATGTATTGTCTATTTCTTCATATTGTATTGAGGGCTAAGGATAAAGAGACGAAGTTTATAATACGGTAAGCATAGTATGACATCATTCATATCACAAAACAACTGAGAACAGACAAACAGGCAATTGTAACGTTGTGTGGGCAAGTCCAACACGGAACTAGATTACAGGTCAAGATCAAAGGAACATCACTCCTCTCTTTTAAACCTTGTAAGGTGCAATGATACGCTAAGACAATTGTGTATAAAATTGAAAAGAGTAATAGACATTGGCTGCAAACCATGCAGTTCAAGGCACAAGTCAGAGTAAGTAGTAGTTAAAAGGCATGAGGATCTAGGACTTACAACAGCGGCTTTGACTGGTTAGCCATGCCTTTATTCTTGCTGGTGTGACAGTCCTTGAAGATTTCCACAACATTTGGTTCAGGTACTTTTTGGTCCTTGCGGGCTTTCCTCTGCATTTGGAACAAGTCAATATAGATCTGATAATATGGTACAGTGAAAAGAGTGAAATGACAGCTAATTACAAGAGCCTCGCAGTGTGCAATATAGCTACGAGATCCTGTCGTCTGTTGGAATTTCACTTTCGTACGGTTGGCCTTGTTCTTTGAACAGTTCACCTACAAGAAGATAGATTTGTGTGGCACATGCATAAATAGGACTTCAACATGTGATCTGATCACATATATATATATATATATATATAATGTACCTGATACTTCGGATCGGACCAGTGTTTAACGAGGCCTCTCCAATCTTCATCAGATATATTTTCCACTGGAGATGTTTGGGCAAGTTCACTGTTAGCCTTGCCTTCAAAGTGAGTCTTCCTCAAGTTATACCGATACTGTCGCAGAGCAGACTTGAAAACATGGGTGCAAGCTTGTCTGGTTGCATCATCTTGGCTATCCAACTAGAACCTCATCTGTTGAAAATTATGGGAGTCTCATTATCAGCAACCTAGAAAGTATTGGAGAGAGCAAGACGATATTACTAGTTTCCATACATAACCATACTTATAGATAAATAGTCGAGGAAGGTGTTGAACTGGGTTTCGTCTTTGTCATTCATGTACTGAATCCATGTTGGGAGGATACGTACATGACACCTAACAGCAACCGCTGCCTCTAATACTAACTTGCCTGACTCTGTAGCATCACGTTTCCTTTTTAAACCTACCTCAAAACGGATCTCCATTCCTCCTCCTATAGATCTAGTTAACCTATCGAGCATTATCCCTGATGTTTGTATCCTCTTGCGCCTAGGTGCTAGTCCAACAACAAACATAGGAAGTGTTAGTGTACATCAAACTGCGAGACTACATATAAAGAAGCATGCAACTTTAACTTGACTCCAGCAACTACCTTCTTGCTGTTGAAGCTCACAAAGTTCATCTGATCTTGCCAACTCATCTTGTGTCAAGAGTGCTTCGGAAGTAGTGTCAGGTGGCAAGGGAGGTTGGGAACGTGCTGCTAGCTGAGTTGACCAACGAGTAAATCGTGTAGCTGGTGGTACTGTGGAAGGTGTTGCGACAACTAGGGTTGTCTCTGCTTGTTTGGTGGCAGCTATTTGTTTCTGTTTGGCTTGTTCTGCAGCTCGTGTAGCACCGGATACCCTGTCGGTACAATTTTCCGCTGGACTTTGACCTTCTATTGCACCATCAGTACTAGCAGAATCTACAGCATTGTTCCGCTTCCCTTTCCCTGCCATTCTGTCTTGCTTCCTCTTTCTCTATGCCATGTTAAGTCAAGCCGACAAGAAAAACAAATAACAATTTAGTTCTTCAGAACAAATGTACTTTGATGTAAGAACATGGTGTGATAGACAGATATTGTATGTTCTAGAAAGAGGAACACGTGTCTTAGTCACAAGTATAATGTGTAAAGTAAGTAGATGAAATTCAACAAAATTAGAAGCAATACAAGCTAGACATCATACATAACATGCAACCACATACAACAGTGCCAAGTTAGAGGAAGCACCTGTGATGGTGCACTAGGGGAGAGGTGCTCATCACCAACATAGCTATGTTGAGTGTCTATGCATATGTTGTCTTGGAAATCATCTTGGGGGGTGGAGGAGTAGAATCTGTAGAGGCCCTCAATTTGGAAGGAGCACCTTCATCCGCTACCCTCCTAACTTCCTTCCGCTTTATTGATTCTAAATTGTCAAGTAAAACCGAAAAAGCAATAAAATTCACTCTTCAGAACTCATCCGTGCATGATACTGACAATCACTACTTTGATGTAAGGCAAACATATGATTCTAGGATGGAATAATACGAAAAACAGGACGACATGGCATATTCACAACTGTTTGTGTAAACTAAGCAGAAACCATTTCACCAAATAAGAAGCAATGCAAGCTAGACACCACGTGAAAGATGCAACAAATATGACTCTGCCAAGTTAAAAGTGTCCCATCATAAATGGCATTTCAACAAATTAGAAGCAGCGCATGCTATAAATCATATCAAAGATGCAACTAATATCAGATTTCATATACTGAAGGTGTCTCGCCATATTGATTTATGCTGGATACAAAAAAACAATAATTTTATGTGAGGGCATGCTTAATAGACAGATGTACTATGTACTAAATACAGGAAGGCATGTCACATTAACAGGTATAATGTATAAGCTAAGCAGAATACCACATGCAGTTTAACCAGATTAGAAGAATTACAATCTAGACACCATATGCAACATGCAACCACATATCACGCTGCCAAGTTAGAGCAAGCACCTGCGATGCTAGTGTAGGGGAAATGCGGTAATCAACTACAGAGCTACATTCACTATCTTCATCTAGCCATGTTGTTTCTTGAGAATCATGTCGGGAGGCTGATGGCGCACTCTTTAAATGAGGAGTAATCCACTTGCCTGACTGCCTCGTCATAAGTGATTGATGAGGGATACACAAGAACATTAGTTTGATGTAAGAACATGGTTAATACACAGATGTACTAGTATGTACCAAAAACAGAAAGGCATGTCATATTCAAAGGTATAATGTGTAAGCTAAGCAGATGCAATTTAACCAAATTGGAAGCAATACAAGCTAGACATCCGGCTGGAGTGGTGAGCATGATCATCTAGGACCTGAGAGCCTGGTGGGAGGCGGGCTGCTTCGCCACCATCGTGGCTTTTTAGTTGGCTTCCAGGTGATGCCTCTCTTTGCTGGGTTTGTCACTGGCTCAGCCAGTGCGCTGACTAGCTATTTGTCTTCTGGTGCTCACGGGATGATGGTTCATGTAAAAAATATCTTTCCATATCTTAATAAAAACCGACTTCGGCCTTTCGAATACAAGCTAGACACCATATGGGACATGCAACCACATATGACACCGTGAAGTTAAAGCAAGCACCTGGGATGGTGGTTCATTGCGAGCGAGGTCATCAACTCCAGAGCTACGTTTACCGTCTCCATCTGCTGACACTACACCTATTATAAGGCTGAAACGTGTCTGGCCTATCCGCGTACGACGCTGGAGCAACTTCTCTCTTCTTTTTTGCTTCTCTCATAGCAGCAAAGTCTGAAATACCCTTGCATAAAAACATAATAGTGAGAGTATGGGTGAAGTGTGTGCAGAACTAGTGCACTGTAAAAGTAGCAGATAGCAGGTGGCTGAAAAATAAATGACAGGAGACATATGATAGCTCTACAACATTGCATGGCAAACAAAATTAGATTCTACTCCGTATGATTTTGTAATATATGA